>NC_062538.1:342500-355000 GCF_022655615.1 Tachysurus fulvidraco
AGTGAGGCGAGCCGGTTCCTTCTATCAGCATGAGGTGTGGCATCCTGTGGAGGAAGCTGCAATTGCAGTGAAGGTGCAATTTGTGAACCATCTGGGAGATGCCTGCAGGGCTTCCTCTCTGGATCGTCCCTCTCCGGAGGGATGCAGGTGCTAGAGGCGGAGCAGGGGAATGAGGCAGTGGAGAAGAGGAACGAGTTGGAAGTTTTAGCTTCGCCAATGCAGGTAGAAAACACCTGGGTGAGAGCTGGAGCAGGAGGACGACCTTTTGTTTCTTTTGATGTTCTTGGAGCTTTTAGTGAGTTGTGGTTCCTACTGACTAGAAGCTGTGGTTTATTTGGTAATGTCTTCAGTATGAAACAGAAGGATTATTATTGTTCCCTTGTGTTAGGGAAAAATGTTGTAGGGCAGAAGAATAGAAAGATTTTCCTACATACCCTCCTGATGTAAGGCTTTACCAAACAGGAGAGTGTAAGTAGAGACACACTACATGAGTTTAGCCCTGATTCCCCAGTCACCAGGTCAGTCCTAGCTGCTCGCTGTGCACTTTCAGCCCTCGCTCCTGTAGAGCCAACACGTAACAACGTGGTTTTCAAGCTTTTTGCTTTTTTCAGTAGTGAATCATGCGACGTGAAACCTTCTGAGAAACCACAGAGACTCTGAGAGGAAACTAAATTCATGTCCTTTCACACGCAGCAGATCACTGAATCCAGTCTATCGTACAGCTGTGGAGGATGAAAAAAATATAGTGAAAAAACCCCCAGGGGCAAAGTTCCGGGTGGGAGGAGAGGAGATAACCCCCAATAACCCCCAATAACCTCAGCCAACTAGCATTAGAAGAAGTTTAGTTTAGAAGAAAAACAGCTTTGTAATATTTTAGCTATTTTCTTCTAATCATTCCTATTATTACCGAGAACAAGAAGGATGTTCACACATCAAACCAAACCTATGCCATAAAAACGGCATTGTTTCTTTTCACTGTCCTTCCAGACATCCTCATCTCCACACCGTCACAATCAAGCCTTTCTTTCAGCCTTTTCTCAAATTTCCCAATTTTCTTATTCCAGATGTTGAAAGACAGTTTTTGTGTTTTTTTGTGAGAACGCAGGATCCAGTGGAACAATGGTGACGAGTGAGAACCTCGTCTGTGAGTTTTTACTGTATGGTAACTGGTCATGGGGACGACTGACACGGAGTACAGAGGCTCTCGGCCCGACCGCTGCTGTGTGTTTTTAGCCACTTTGCTTTGCATGTGTTGATTTTTGGTGTTTTTTTCCTCATTTCCGTTATGTGCAGAAACACACCCCTGAACCCCAGGTGATACCTGCAGGATGTGTTTGCACCAGAGTTGTAGGCTGTTAAAAGCTTAATGCTGCAGCCGTTGTGATGATAAAAACCATTTCCAGTCGCTGCGCTTGTTTTAACATTCTGCTCTGCTTTCTGCTAACATTGAACTGTCTGTTTCTCTCCGTGCCAGTGAATGGCTTCCATTCTAAGCTCTGACTGCTATCTCTGGTGAAGTCAGGTGTAAGGAAGCATGCTGCCAGTGGTAATGCCTGTTATTTAATCCATTCAACCCTCTCTCTCTCTCTCTCTCTCTCTCTCTCTCTCTCTCTCTCTCTCTCTCTCTCTCTCTCTCTCTCTCTCTCTCTCTTTATCCCCTCTCCTGAATGGACAAGGCTGAATCTCCTTCCTGCTTTGAAACGCTCTAGTCAAGCGTGCTGGCTCTCACGCCTGTAATGGGTTTACGAGACAGAGAAACAGGCACAACAAGGACTAAGAGAGTCTCCTGAGCCGTCGTGGCTTCCTGCAGAAATGGCTCCTTCCGCTGACTCGATCCTTGTCGGAGAATGTGGCAGGTGGCTGAGCTCTGCCTACTCCTTTGTCTCTCCCTCCTTCCGTCTACTCTGCCTTGTTCTTAAATGAAAGAGTGAACAATGGATTTAACCCTTTCAGCGTGTGCAGTGTCGTCAGTCGTCTCTGCTGACTCGGTTCCAATCGGGTTGCAGATCTGCAACCTTTAAAAAAGAGATCGTGTGTAATAAAACATCACTCCTGCAAAAACAATTGTATTAAAAAAAAACAACAACATTTAGTTATCTCATTACAGGCTTTATAGTAAGAAGCTGCTTAACATTTTATATTGGTGTAATTCCTTACAAACATTCATATAAATGGTCTTGCAGCGTCCATTGTTTTATTCTTGGGAAAAATGGCACAGTTCATTGGAGGGAGCAGGAGATTTCCTCTAATCTGGCATGCAGAACATTCCCAATTTCCCACACTCAAATGAAACCTTTCCGTTGGACTCGTCTCAGCTCCAGACCAGATCTCACGGTTCTTTCACAGACACACTGTATTAGTGTTGTAGCCTGAAGAGAACACATGCTAGAAATGGAAATAAATAAATAAATAGATAGATAGATAAATAAATAAATAAATAGATAAATAAATAAATAAATAAATAAATGTCTTCGTTTCTCCCAGTCGTTCCACTTTTGAGCAGACAACGAAAGAATCATCTTTTAAAAGCCTTGGCATAATGAAATCTTTTTAGGAGATGAGGAGGAAGAAGGAGGAAGAAGGAGGAAGGTTCCTTAACAGCCAAACTCAATCCACTTGTCCTTAGCCTAAACCTTTCCCATTTCCTAATAATGTATCTATAAAATCTCATCGTTCCATCGTGGTTCATCAAGTTTTCTGAAGATTAAAGGTTTCTTTAACAGCTGTCTCGTTGCCATTGGCTTTGTCAAGGACATTGGGAGTCAAAAGCTTGCTCTCTTCATCTCTACACTGTGAAACCAACCATGTTGTTGTTTTAAGCCTCTTCTTCATGCTTTGGTCGTCATGCACCAGTGAAAATGGATGCAACATGGAAGGATGGGACGCTATGAAGATGGAAGTCCTGGTGGTTCTTTATGAAGAACAATCCTCTATCCCTATTCCTGTCTTCATTTCAGTCTAGTTCAGCAGATGATCCGAGAGGTTGGTTATATTATAGGTTGGTTATATTTCGATATTGGTTATTATTATTATTATAATATTATATTATTATATTGGTTATGTTGGTTATATCATGTTATTACACATGAAGCTGAGATGATCACCAACCTGGTTTTAGCTCTACAGAGAGTTCAGGAGATACACCAGAAAAGGTAAAGGTAAGTTTAACTGTAGCAGTTATTTCAGAAGTGCTTGAGTGTTATTAAAGTAAGGGACAGATTAAAGAGGTCCAGCTAAGATTCTAATCTCTTTTCAATCCACAAGGTGTAAAGTGAATGAAGGTAATGTGGAATTTTGGATAGAATGAGGACAGCTTTCTCTCTCGAGTGAAGTAACTCAATCCCTGAATGAGGCCTCTGTCTGTGACTGTCCATCTCTCTCTCTCTCTCTCTCTCTCTCTCTCTCTCTCTCTCTCTCTCTCTCTCTCTCTCTCTCTCTCTCTTCCCCCCCACCCCAATTCTACATCTATTTTTTCAGAATGGGTCCCCTAGTGCTTATTTAGTGGAGGCCCAGCATTTAAACCCACAATTCAACCCATGTCACTCAAGTAAACTTCTCCTGAACGATGGTCAGCAGATCCAGGATCAGTGGTCATAGCGTTGATTGATGGTCACAGTAGATGTGGAAATTCTCCTCTACAGGTGAAGTAGAAAATGGGGAGTGCATGAATGTCACAGTTTGACTCTTGGCATGCTGTTTAATGTGTGTTCAACAATACTTTTGCTTCAGGTTAGGGCAGGTCCCAGCCACAGTCTGTGAGCTTACATGGGACCCATGCATGTAAAAATCTTTCCCTCCCACCCCCTCAGCTACCCACACCACTTATAACCCACTTGCTCAGATAGCAAATATGCAGCACCGGAAACTCAGGAACACTCTATCAGTGTGCTATCTCAGCTCCTGTTTGCTCTCCTTGCCTTTATCTGTCACATGAGGGTTGTGCAGCCACATAAACATGGCCCTGGGACGGAGCCAGCTGCCACATGAATGGAGCTGCATTGTCCTGCCAGTAAAAATGACCCACATAATAAGGCACATAAAGTTAGAATAAAGTTCATATTTGCAGGATGTGAATACGTGACTTTCCTTTTACTTTCTCATCTGATGGCTAACAGTGAACCGCACCATCAGAAGCTAATGAAATAAAGATAGAAGTGATTGTGGAATACTTTGTGGAGCAATCATTTACCACAACAACTTGTTTCAGTTGGATCACAAGGATTTCAGGGCAACTGAAACCCTCTCTGTTCCAAGCTGCAATCAAAAACAGACCTCCGGAGAATTAGATTATGAAAGGAATAAACAAAATGCTTCTTATAACCAAAGACCACTCACTACTTTGGCCAACACGATGAACTGGTACAGGAACGGGGGGTTTCTGCTCTCGTGCTGAAAGAAAACTAGAGGACGAGGGGTTTCAAGGAATGCAAAGAAGGGAGGGCGGCTATAACGAGCTCAGACCTCGCTTGTTTGCTTGTGAATGACAAGAGCCCTGACATAACCATCAGTAAATAAAATGTGGCTGTAAAATTAACTACAAGACAGGTCCAACAGGAATCCCTAGCGGCACTTCCTGCCTTTCAGAGGCTATAAACAAGCCTTAAACAAGCCAAGCTGGCTCCAGCTCATATCCCACGGCAACAGGCCAGGGTCACGGTGGCCTCTGCTGCCTGCTCGCTCCGCTGGAGGCCTGGACATGGTGACGACATGGAAGAACCCACTAGAATTGAACAGAGGGTCTGTTTATGTTTAGCCATCAAATGGCAAGGATTTGCAAAGACTAATACAAACCGTTAGAGAGCTTTGTGATGATTTAATTGATTGTTTGATTCCATAAAGAGACGTCACATGAACACACTGAAGGAAAGTTCGGAAACACGACCAGCATTTCTTTATTTTATTTTATCGTCCCGTTATAGTGTAAATTTACCAGTAAAACATTTTACACATTTGTTAAAACGACGATATAAACATTAACATGCGCAGATGGGAAACTGTTAAGACGAGGATCTCATCAGGAGACGTGCAGACTTTGGTGGTGGTGGCAATTTCCATCAAGCCATAAAAGCCATTTCTTGCTTTCTACCTTTTGCCTGTGTGTAATGGTTCTGCCCTCAGTAGGAAATGCCACTTGAGTTTCCCCTGGGAACACATGAACCCTGAGAAGGGCAGCGACATGCTTTTTTGGCTGTCTGGAGACAGACGGCTGGTGGAGGGGGATGTGAGGAGGGGTGGGGGGTGGGGGATTACAGCTGATTAGAGTTTGAGTCGGTTTTTCTCTGACCTGAAGGCTAGCGTGTGATTTTCGTGACACTGTAGTGTGAATTGCTGAGACTCCGTTATCTTCGAGCTTGCTCTTTTTTCTTGGTGTTGAACCACACGATATGAGCTCCTCTGTGATCTGCAGCAAAACAGCTCTGAGGAACTCCGAGAGGAACTCCGAGGGGTCTGCTATCACATGCAGAAGATCCCCGAATGCAGTTTAATCAGCACCTATTTAACTGAGGGTCACAAACAAACATGACATGGTTGCTGACAACACAAAATAAAACTAGGAAGATTTTTGGCACAACAGATCATTGTCTCTCCCAACAAACCTTCCTCCAGATTTTGATCTTATTTCTTTTTTTTTCTTGTTTCTAAGTCAGATGTTGGTTTACGTGAAAGCAGTTTTTAACGCAGTGCTTCAGCCACCACACATCTCAAATTAAATAAGAAAATTCATGAAGCGTTTGTCCGACTTTACTCACACTAAGAACTGTGAACTGCAGCCCAGATCCATTTTTCCAGCCCGCTGTATTTTGGAGTGGATCCACGACCCCTTTCCAGCGCACGCTCCTGGTAGCAGACTCAGATATGTTTAAGCAATAGATGTACTACGTTATTGCGCCACAAATCGAATTTCCACAGAGCTGTTCCCAAATTGTTTATATGTGGACGCATCTGGAATATTACTGGTCTTTTGAAACTATTTCCTGGCGGTATTTTCTCGGTGACCACAGAGTTTTTTTACTCACTGCTCCGCTCACATTGTTTGTGACAATGACTTTGACTGAACGCTACACGATCTTGCTGAAGTGAGAAGTCCGGCCGTATCCCCCCCACCCCCCACCCCCCACCCCTCGCCGTTGTTTTCCTGAACACCGGATTTTCGTTCGGTACTTGGGAGGAAGCAGCGCTGACAGTATTTATAGCTTGGTGTTCTAACCAAAAGGATCAGAGTACCACAAAATAACTTCCTCAGTCCTGGCCACAAAATAACAGGATACCTTCAATTGTGCATATTTATTAATTTTAGCAAGGGATTGCTAGTTTTATAAATAGCCAAGTTCCTGCAGCAGCCCTTCACTACTGACTGTATAATGATGTATAATGATGTATAGAGATGTATAGAGATGTTCTCTCTCTCTCTCTTTTCTGTCTTCTCCTTGAACTGAATACCTGCTAAATGACTGAGCGACTAAGTGCTAACATTGTCATCCTTTTAGTAGGTCGTGGTTTCGTGTCTGGTATTTCAAACATTCCTATTCCACAAGATCGGAGATTAAGACTTCTCTTTCTTCTAATCACCCTAAACAACGTACTGGTAAATATGGACACTGAAATCCAATGGTCATTCGCCATGTACATAATACCTAATCATTTTAATCAAGCAAAAGTTTCCTTCATTAGTGTTGTAGCTAAACACAGATGACACGTATAAAGGTGGTGCTCTGTGTTCACAGTAAAGACATCTGTGTATTTTGTGGTATTCAGAACCGGTTCATAGTCCTTCCACCTTCTGTGGAGCTCCACACAAGGAAATTCTAGGTCAATAAATCTCTGAGAGAATGTTTCAGAACAGACCTGAATGTGTCCACGCCACGCAAACGGAATAAATACATGGTGAAGATGTTACCATATGTGCTGCAGACCAAGCAACAGAGACAAGAAGCCACTTTATTCACTGCTTAAGGAATATTGAGGAAGTGAGATGTAACAGACCGCAGAGCTGCGATTTGATTCTGTAAATCCACTCGATCTAAACCACGACTGAAAGCAGTTTATACTTCAAATAATATCCCCAAATGTTCTCCAAAATACAACGATACACCACTGGTTTAATTTCTCCTCTTCTGTAGATTTCAGAGACAAAACAGACACAATGACATTATCCGCTGAAGCTGCACTGGTTCACTGCCATGTACTACGATTAAACAGCACTTCAGACTGTTTCCATCAAGGTGTAGATGAGTTAAAGCCTGAGAAGGTCTCTGTGGATAAAGGCCATGCAATGTTTCTACAAGTCTTGACTAGAAAGGACAGAAAAGTCTCCCTACAATGTAGATACCCTTCATTCCATCACCTCCGCACCTCAACACAGCAGGACGAAGGCACAACATCTTCACCAACCTGGATTTACATACACACTCTCACCCTCAATCAGAGAAACCAGCCTTCATTACCACTTTTGAGCACTATAAATATCAGGTAATGTCACATGATCAGTGCCTCCTCAACCTTCAGCTTCATTATTTATATAGATGATGTTCTTTTTTTCTTCTCAGAACAAGCACATGTAGATATCGTGTGCCAACTGAGGGTTCATCCAGATAGACCAGTTTGAGTTCAGGATGGCTGAAGAGTAGAAATAGACAAGAGCAAGATAAAAGCTGTAACTTTCTGGAAAATGGTGTTTCTGAAAACTGTGAACATCATTAGGACTCCACCTGTCCATGTGAGAAGAACTGAGTTCTTGAATCAATGAGTGCTCATAGTTCTAGACATCAGGGAATCCAGAGACCCATCATCCTGATGAGCAGTAAGTTTTGGTGGCATTCATCTAACAGCAGTCTAGTATCTGCCCCACAGGTTCTCTAGAGACACTTCCAACATCTATCCAGAGCTCATTACCAATCTGCACTGCTCTGAGGTTTTCCTGACATCTTTGGCCAACAGTTAAATGTCAGCATGAGTCTGTGCTTAGGACATCATCTAGTCACATGGTCTGGAATTCTTCCAGTGTATTTGGGGTCTCTATCTGCACTACACGTGGTCTGGAGAAGTGTCTGAGATTCCTGACATAAATGAGAGAATGAAGAGAAGTTGAAGAGAAGAAGAAAACCTGGGCAGAACCTCATGTACAGATACGAGCAGTGAGATGATCAGGGGTCCGATGTGTGTTCTGTGTGTCTTCTGATTAGAACCTGGCTTTTAGCCCTGTTTTGTTTTTAACCTAGTTTATTGTGAATTCTAACTAAATATTGAATTATGTTTTATTTCCCTGTTTGCTTTGTGATTTATATTTGTGTTTATTTGTTTGTTAATAAATTCCCTCTGCACATAGATCCTGTTTCTGAGTCGAGACAAACTCCACAATCAGACAGTTGTGTTACAGTCTGTGTTATCTTTTAAGCCCTAAGCCTGGAATAACAATGATATGTAGATGGATCTGATTTTTATTGTGGGGGGTCACGGTGGCTTAGTGGTTAGCACGTTCGCCTCACACCTCCAGGGTCGGGGTTCGATTCCCGCCTCGGCCTTGTGTGTATGGAGTTTGCATGTTCTCCCCGTGCCTCGGGGGTTTCCTCCGGGTACTCCGGTTTCCTCCCCCGGTCCAAAGACATGCATGGTAGGTTGATTGGCATCTCTGGGAAATTGTCTGTAGTGTGTGTGAGTGTGTGTGTGAATGAGAGTGTGTGTGTGCCCTGTGATGGGTTGGCACTCCGTCCAGGGTGTATCCTGCCTCGATGCCCGATGACCCGAGAAGTTCGGATAAGCGGTAGGAGATGAAGGAATGAATGAATTTTATTGTAAATCATGGTTTGAAAATGGAAGTGCGTACCTGTGAAAGTCCAGGCCAAAAGGAAGTGGAACACATACTGGAGTATTAGTGAAACCAGTGTGTGAGTACAGAAGTGTGTTAGTGTTCCTACTGTTAGTCTGTGTGTGTTCCTGACTGTGCTGCTGTTTGTACAGCAACGCTCTCGCTTTGTTCACGTCTTAATCCTGAAACTTTCCTGTCAAACGAAGACAAACAAACAGAGGGTTTACTGTGTAAGGTCTGAAGAGATGACCGAGCATCATGGCAGCCGCACCTTTCTTCTTTCTTTTTACTCTGCCGTTTGTCCTCATATCAGTGAAGGTTTTTGTTTAGCATTCTGAGTTGCTGCTGTGTTGTAGAAGGAACCTTGTTTGAAATGTTCTGCAATCTTCAGCTACTCCAGTGTTAGTCCTGCAGGTCGGATCAGACCACACGTGCTTTTAACATTCAGTCGAACCCACACAGCTTGGGACGATCCCACCGTGACGGTTTGTCTGAAGTCCCAAACTCGGTTTATTACAGTTAAAATAATATTCTTTTTATTTTTGAATAATGAAATATTTGAGTGTGGACACATTTCAGTCAGCATTGTCCTGATGTGTTCTTTACCTTTATGAAAGTCAGATCTCCCATTTCTGGGATGATTTACAGTCATCTGTATGAGCGCTCCTGCTTTCATTATAACATCTCCAGCTTACGTTCCTGCAGCTAGAAATACTATAAATAAAAATGACTTCACCGTTATGTTACTTCATGTTAAGCAAACATTCGGGTTGCATCTTATAGTGTCTCATGCTGTTAAACACGATGCTCTGAGGTCTGTCCTGGGAGTTAGTTATACTCACTATAGCATTCTGGTACATGACATATCACTGTACAGGTTTGTTACAAACAAGTAGCTGTTCTTAAATAAGAAGACTTGTAGCCTGAAGGCCAGAAGGAGATGTAGGGAAGTGCAGGAGCTCACACCTCAGAGCTGAAGGAATGACAGAGCTCCAGTCAGGTGAAGGATGAAGCCATCACGTTACTCTGAGAGCTGAGTGCAGAGAGCTTTCACACTAAGGTTCAGCTGATGGGAACTTGTCTATTATTCTTATATTATTAATTATATGTATATATAATTTTATTATATTATATTATATAGATGTCACCTGTGTCATTCTGTTCCAAACCGAGATGGAACATCTGGAGAACACCGGTGACTTCGAGGTGAGATGTCACTGGTGTCATTCTGTTCCGAATGAAATATGTTCTTTCAACATATATAACAAATTATATTATATATTATTCGTATTGTCTTATAATATTAAGAAAATCAGAAGAACACTTCCAGCCTCAGTCTTCACCACTAACTATCTCTAAGCCGTGGGTACAAGCTGTGTTACCCACATCACCCAGACAACTGGGGGGACAAACAAATACTGCACATAAATGAGCACTAAACAGATAAGCTGTAATACAGCACTACACACTTCTCATCCGTGCTGGAGCCAGACATCCTGCTGGCTTTATTGGGTAACCGTAAACTAGCCGTCCGGGTCCTGGATTGGGTTAATTATTTTCCTTAATTTTGCCTCTCTGCCTCTCTCTCTCTCTCTCTCTCTCTCTCTCTCTCTCTCTCTCTCTCTCTCTCTCTCTCTCTCTCTCTCTCTCTCTCTCTCTCTCTCTCTCCTCCAGCCTGGGAGCAAAGGTCACCTGTGACTTATTTACAATCAGTCTTTGTGCTAAAAGTTTGATAAAGAGCGCGTGAGGTGCAGAGGGCAGCCAACACTGGCGACTGCTGATCGCTGGGTGGTGTTGGCAAGTACTGCACAGACTGGGCCAAAAAGTGTTTACAGGAGTTATGATCCATAAAGTGTTAAATGATGCTGTCTGCTCCCCTGCAAGATCTGTCTGCTGAACGAGACCCCCTGCCGCTCGCAGCCGAGAGCGAGCAGAAGAGCAGATCCGTTAAAAAGTTCTGAAAATTTTACGATAGAAAATAATGACTTAGAAAACATTGCTTTGTATTGTATATGAATTTCTGGGTGCACGTCGTATTCGTTTTTAACACGCGGCCGACGTCCTGCGCCCCCCCCCCCCATCCTGTTCATGTGATGGAGATCTGAACAACGCTGCAGGATGTTGAAGCTTATATAATTGTGTTCATGGGTTTCTCTGTTCACTCTAAATTAGGACCTGTATTTTAAGTCTTTCTCAGAGGCCAAAAATATTTTTCTTCGAAGCATGCCTCAGTTTTGTGTGGGTTTGTAACCAAATTTCCTGCAACACAAATAGACCACAATCAAGCCTTTTTGCAATTTAGACTCTGCTTCAGAACCAACCACACTTCAAGACTCTGTTTTCTATTTTTGAATCTTAAAAAGCTGAAAGTCCACTTCTGATTTTCTTTGCTGCTTGTGGTATCATTTTATACTCAAACCCGGGTCTGAAAACAGCGTTCTGTAGCGAGACGTTCTGTAGCGAGACGTTCTACAGCGGCCGGACGTGGCTGCGGAAATCATTCATTAACATAGAAATACCGTTTAACGTCCTGCTTCTGGGAAATTAAACACTTGCAGAGCAGCAAAATCTGAGTCCTTTCTGGAAGCTCACTGATGGAATAATGGAAGCCCAGGGTATAGTGAAGGAGGGATGGCCGACAACGACAGTTTTCTTTTCTGTTTTCCTCCCTTCTCCCTCCATTTTGCAATAAAAGTCACAGACAAAAAAAAAAGATTTGGAAACAGAACAAATTGCTCAATGAAGCACTCTCTTGGCCTCTTGTTTCGAGTGGTTGATGTTTGTGCCCATGTGAGAGAAGCCTGACCGTGTTTGCCCCAATCCACAAGCCGTTCTGTCCTCCTCTGGGACACAAGCCATGTGCTTTAGAGGAAAACCACACAAGAGAGACCTAGCAGGGGGTAGAATGTTCCAGAAAAAGCCTGGCCGCTGCAAGCCAAGACACCAGCTCCAAACTCAACTGGATGTGGTGAATAAGTCAAATTACGGAAACGGAGGGAGAAACCTCAGGGTGAACTGGAAAAGAAATAGAAAAGGAAAGCCATATTTGTTTCATAACATGCTTTTCTGAGCCGTGCCTCAAAATGGAGCATGTGTAGAAGGAGCGCTGCCGGAATGTCATGCATTAAAAGCTTCAGTTTAATTCATTAGATGTGTAATTTACTCATCTGTAATACATTATGAACAGTCCAAATAGGTCAAGAGGAGCTCCGTGAGCATATACACGTGTCTGTAAGACGGCACATGTCTTTTTTTTTTTAAAGAAAATAATTTAAAGAAAAGCAGAGCTGGCTCCATCAGGACTACATCTCTGGCAGTTATAGAGGACAGAGACCGCTAACAGCTTCCTCCTCACTCCATAACAAACAGCAAGGGTCTCGGCCCCCGAGGCTTCCTGTGTCCCACACACACAGCCCACAAATAAACACAATCACGTTCTTTTCAGCTCCTTCCCCTTACTCACTCACTCGCTCGCTCACTCGCCCTCCCTCACTTTCGAAGAAGGAATGGGGGGAAGAATCAGGACAAAATGGGCAAAGTAAAAAGAATCACAAGGCTAAATGCCTATATGGAGTGTCGACAAATGAAAACAGAAAGCTAGTTCAGAACGTCACATAACACCGGCCTTAAACGGGTCATCCAGCGTCTCACTTCAGTAAAGTCTCATATTATCCAACTGTTCCCTGGAACTCGC
>NC_062538.1:360000-382500 GCF_022655615.1 Tachysurus fulvidraco
AGTGTCTGAGACAGTGAAGACAGATGAGCATCACCGACATCATGTATCATCTAGTTTTATTTTTAAATGCTTCACTGATAACAATCTGCAAATTATATTACACAAGCTCGAACTGGTGGACATTCAACATTTCAACATCTAACCGGCAGAAACATGTATAAGTAATGTGTTAGCTAGCTAAGTGGCCTAGCCCAGCTCCACAGACCTTTGGAGGCTTTACAGCATAAAGGCTGTGTTTGAGACTTTAATGTTCTGTAGTGATTGTTTGCTGACTTAGATGTTAGATGCTAAAAACCCAACAGGATTTGACTGAAGTTAGCCAGCTAGCGAACGCACTACTGATGCGGAGATGATGCTCACTGTGTTAGTTTGCATCATCGCTCAGGAAGTGTGTTTCTCAGATATAAAACATTTCCAGATGAAACTAAATTTTTTAGTATGTTACCCTGAGTAGACGTTCAGTATTTACTCTGATCACTGCTGGTCCTTTTCTTCATCTCAGTGTTATTTCTACTCTTTAATTCCTCTCTAATTGTCACAGTCGACATTGTAGTGACACGAGTGCGTTTGAACTTGACGGTCCTCCGGACTTTATCTTGCTGAATCTCGTTTATTGTGTCAGGACTCAGGAAGCCGGCGTACGGCTCAGAGGATGTTTGTAAAACCGAGAGCGAGCACGCCTGCTGTTTACTCAAGTGTGCTTATCCATAGCTCCATTTGCTTAAAGTCAAAGTTCAGCTTTCTTATCGCTGTTGTAGCTGTGTTTCTGCCACAGTTTTTTCCTTGTTAGGGGTTACAGGGATACAACCAACCATCAGGTCTCTCCATAACCCTGACAGAACGACAGGACGTTCCTCTAATCAGATGGGCTCTGGGTTTGTCTCTGACAGCTGAACAATCTGCTTCTCATTTCAACTCTCATTCTTTTTCCAAGTTGCAGCAGAGCAACTGTGAGTTTGACCTGCTGCATTAAAGCATGTTCCCTGTTGCACTGACCTGCTCCCTCTTTGGATGATCTGTGGTGTTTCCTGGTTAAAGATGACGTCTGAACTTTGTAGAAACTATTCGCATTAGTACAGACACAACTTTCTGCTCTCTTTCTTTTTATTCCTACATCACATGCAGCAGTACGAAAACATTTGCTTCATTTTCACCAACACAAACCTCCCCGCAGCCTACGAGCAGGCCACTGACTCCGACTTCCAGCAGCCACCTGTACGGTCACATCTGTGTACGGTCACGTCTTCATCTGTGTCCCCTGGTGTATGTTGGGGAAGTCGTGCCCTAATGGTTAGAGAGTTAAAGAGTCTGACTCCTAACCCTAAGGTTGTGGGTTCGTGTCTCGGGCCGACTTGAGTCTGAGGTGCCCTTGAGCAAGGCACCGAACCCGCCCAACTGCTCCCCGGGCGCCGCAGCATAAATGGCTGCCCACTGCTCCGGATGTGTGTTCACGGTGTGTGTGTGTGTTCACTGCAGTGTGTGTGTTCACTGTGTGTGTGTGTGTGTGTGTTCACTCTGTGTGTGTGTTTCCTGCAGTGTGTGTGTTCACTGTGTGTGTGTGTGTGTGTGTGTGTGTGTTCACTGTGTGTGTGTGTGTGTGTGTGTGTGTGTGTTCACTGTGTGTGTGTGTGTGTGTGTGTGTGTGTGTGTTCACTGTGTGTGTGTGTGTGTGTGTGTTCATTGTGTGTGTGTGTGTGTGTGTGTGTGTGTGTGTGTGTTCACTGTGTGTGTGTTCACTGCTGTGTGTGTGCACTTTGTATGGGTTAAACCCAGAGAATGAATTCTGACTATGGGTCACCGTACTTAGCCGTATGTCACGTCACTTTTTAATCTTTATAAGCTCCTTAGTTTCAGTTCAGTCTTTGAGAAGTGTAGGTTCTGTACGTGTACATTGGTCATGTTGCTATACTACATGATAACCTGTTTTTTTATCTTCCCTCTTCCTGACTCGGACGTGTTCTGGTGTGATCCTGCTTTTTGTTTGACATTTTTTGATCGCTTGCTCGATTCACTTCCGTTCCTAAATTTCTGATAAGTTTTCTAATATTTTGACTCCTCCTATTTTTCCTGCAGTGTTTACTTTGTGACATCATTATGGATTACGTTTCACAAGTCCAACAATTTAAACACAGCCAAGTGTCTAAAGCCTCAGCTGCATCAGTCAGGAGATGTTAGGAGATGTTAGGAGATGTTAGGAGATGTTAGGAGATGTTAGGAGATGTTAGGAGATGTTAGGAGATGTTAGTCCAGCTGCACAGGTCTGATTTCTGTATGCACCTGAAAATACTGTCTTAGTGCAGCATGACCTGGATCAGGGAGATGAGACACAGAGGAGTTCAGGTTAATAAACATGGTAATAACATACAGGTTAATAAACATGGTAATAACATACAGGTTAATAATCGTGTTAATAACATACAGGTTAATAAACATGCTTCATGTCTGTTCGCTCACACACAGTAAAGTTTAACTCTCTTTCTGACACTTGAACTGTGTTTGTTGTGTACCGGGCCCCAGTGTACACGAAGCTTCTGCTGTGTTGTAGTGGTATTTGTGGGGTGTTGGTGTGGTGTTTGTGGGGTGTGGGTGTGGTATTTGTGGGGTGTTGGTGTGGTGTTTGTATGGTGTTTGTGGTGTTGTTTGTGGGGTGTTGGTGTGGTATTTGTGGGGTGTTGGAGTGGTATTTGTGGGGTGTTGGTGTGGTATTTGTGGGGTGTTGGAGTGGTATTTGTGGGGTTACTAATTATAATAAACTTATAATTAATAATCATAATAATAATGATAATAATGATAATAATTTATCATTTTAATAATAATATTTAATAATTTATCATTTTCAGCCACTCAATCATGATAATAATTATCCACTAAATTATCTAGCATCAGAAAAGTTTACACTTTATATTATAAATGAATGAAACGACTTTAATATAGTTTTGTAAAACCTCGTCTCTTCGCTGGTCAAAACCTGCCACGTAAAAAACAACTAACAACAAAAACAGTGATTTACTAGTGAACATTCACCAGTCTTTTGGGTTGTAGGTTGTATTTACTGCCTCCACTGACCGAAGGTGGAGCAGCCAGTCGTCCAGCTTCAGCCCTTTATGTGTATAAATATTTACTGATATGATTTGACTTTATTATGACAGCATTAACACAGTAATGAGAGGAAGACCAACAATGTTAAAGGAGGAAGAGGCTGTGAAGGACAGGGGTGAGGACTGGCTGAGAAGATTGCAGCTGTCCTCCATGTGAGCTGGTCGCATTTATGAAATGTCGTTGTGGTTGTGTCAGCCTGCACACCAGAGAAACCATTTGGCTTTTGACAATGAGCTCTGCAGGAATGCACTGCCGCTGAGGCCAAGTGGGCGTGACGTGCCTCTGATATTGGAAGCCAAGTTCAGCTGGCTCGGGCTCCTCCGGCACCTCGGGGGACTCGGTCGAGGGGCTGTTTTTACGCAGCCTGGAGATGATAAGCAAGCCGTGTGTGTGTGTGTTTCCTGTTTGAGTATGTGTGTTTGGCACACATCATCTATCCTTAAGACATTGTTGTTTAAAGATTTCTAACACTGACAGCAGTGCATTAAAGTCTGCTGTAAGTGTGGTCCTTTCAGCCAGTGGTTTTGCTCTTCCTCTGTCGTCTCTGTCTTGTATTTTTGTGACCCTGGAGCAGGGTGGGTGCAGGGTGTTTCATCATGTCATAGTGACAGGGAGGAATCTTTCCATTAGAAAATGACATATTTATGCGTGCGAGTAAAAGTGCTCCTGTAAATCAGCCCCGCTGTGCCGTTTTTACAACACGCTGCATTCGGAGCACTGCGAATTCGTTTGGGCCGGGTGTTAGCACAGAGTAGAGCTCTGATATAGACCGGCAGTAAACTGTGATAAGGACTGCTTTTACAGAGCTGTGCCATAGAGGGGAAATGATGCAAGACAGTAGTCCCTTTGTTTAAACCGTTGGCCGTTTGGGTTCATGCCATGGAACAGAGAAGTCGAGCTGGTTCACTCTAAAACCTCAGGCCAACTGACAGTTCTGTCCTCTGGGCCTCTGTGTGTCTGTCTCTTATTCTATGCCTCTCTCTAGACCTGTTATTATATATTTTAAAACTAAGTTTGTTTTCTTATAGCTAGGAGATGTCCGTGTTTCCACACGAGCCTGGTGTTTATGATACTTTAACTTTTTTTGGAGAAAAGGGAAAAGCTTTCTCAATAGAGCAGCAGAAATGTCAAGATAGCATTTCCAAAAACGTACACTTGCTCTACACACACACACACACACACACACACACACACACACACACACACACACACACACACACACACACACACACACACACACACACACACACACACACACACACACACACACACACACACACACACACACAGTCCAGTTCTTGAACAAGCTGGCTGTCCAAATCCCCTTAGCCTCACAAATCATTTAGCTGCACTCGTGTTTGTCTCTCTGGTGCATTGCATTCATATTTAAGACAGTTGGAGAGAAGGAAGAAGAAGGAGGGGGATAAAGGGAGAGGAAAAGAAGGAGGGAAGGAGGGAGGGAGGAGGAGATGAGTACAGCACCAGATGTGCTCAGGAGTTTTGCAATATGTCATCTGTGAGAGGACATATTCTTGAACCAAGGCAACATGGATAAGTTGCATTGCGATGGCAGTCCTAAGCTTTCCACGCAGTCTGAATGGTACAAAATGGCTGCCCACATGACTCGGTCAGGTCCGGTGCTTGTTGTCGTGAATCAGACTGCATTAGAAACCCCTAAAGAATGCAGTCAGAAAACACTTCTACAGTCAGAGATTTACTTTTCTTTATCTGTACATATTTTATTTGTATGGGGTTTATTTGGTGTAAGGCAGTCCACACCTGTAAATGTAATAGCAGTGCTATAAGAGCTTATAATATTCTCCCGATTCCTTACAGCATTATATAGTAGTCTTATATTCCTGTAATGTAAATGACTGTAAAGAAAGTGAAGTTAAATGTGAGGAAGAGGCAGATGCAGCAGGACTGAACCTAATGATGGTGATTTCATTGGGTTTCTACTCGGATAAAACAGAGAAAGATAATGAATGATTCTTTAATGCAAATGAATCTGTAGTTTAATATTTGCCTACAGTCTGAATAATCTGACCCACAGAGACAGATTTTAATTTCCTGTCAGTCAAATTTTTGTCACTGACGCATGCAGAAAAGTGTGTGATGTTGACACGTTGTGCTCTAATGCAGGTGAGACAGGCGAATATTTCAGGACAACAGGTTCGGCAGGAGGCAGGGTGTGTGTGTGTGTGTGTGTGTGTGTGTGTGTGTGTGTGTGTGTGTGTGTGTGTGTGTGTGTGTGTGTGTTTGTGTGTGTGTGTGTGTGGCCTCAGGCATTGCTGCTAAATAAAAAGGACTCTCTCTATTGTCTGGATGTCGAGCGGAAGCGATGTGGGGGGGGGGGGGGCGGAGCTATGGAAGTCAGGTGCACAGGTAAAGGGAAAGGACAAAGACAACTCGCATTGTGTGAAGTGAGAAAAACAAAAGAAAACAAAAGGTAAATCAAGACAGTTTGGATCTTTCTCCAACACCGAGACTGAATCTTTTTATGAATGGAAAAATATCTATAAAACCAAAAAGCCCATTTCCAGCATCCTGAGATCTGAAGCCTTTAACACTTCAGCGTTTATACGTCCATCACTGTAAAGACAAACCAGATCAACAAAAGGACTTTATTTTAGAGCAGCTGAGCAGAATGGAGCTGTGTCAAGAATCTAATGAACATAAGTACTGAAAGTTACATAGTGAAATCTGGCCCCAGTCTGGTCTTAGTACTCTTCTAGATATCGTGAAAGACCAAGCAGAAAGTCTCCAACATTTAGTTATATGTTGCTGCAGATAAAGCAGTCATGCAGTGAAGCCAAAATCTGATCCAAAACGTCCTACAGGAACATTGTGCTCTGGCACGAGGAAATAATCAGCAGTGTTTATTTTGTTTTGTTGAAACACTCAGTGTAGATGTCTGTAAGATAAGAAATCAATCATTTTTTTCAAAAAGCTATGAAGATGAAACTCAAACCCTAATTTTAATTTCCTGTACTAATTTGTTCGAGGCCGAAGCCGTGTTCACTCCACCCTCAAACAACCTCCTGTTTATTTCACTCTAAACCTGAACATGAATAACAAGGAATGTGTTTTCGTTTTTCTTTGTTCAAACTTCCAGCACGAGTTTGGCTCCGTTTGTCCTTTTGTCTTGTTCTACATTCATTAATCTTCAGGAAGCACTTCATCCTCGTCAGAGTCACCGAAGGTCCGGAGCTCATCCTGGGACGACTGGATACGAGGTCCGAACAAATAAAAATCAACAACTATGTCTGAAAGATGTGAAGCAGTGATGTCTTTTATTGGGAAAAGTCTCTTATGAAAAATCTGAAATATCATTATAGTGCAGTACAAAGTTATTTATTTTGGTCTGCCCACATCCTGAATTCAATAAAAGTCATGTTTAGGAGAAACCTAAAATCCAGATGTAGCAAAGTTATGTTTTATATAATTAAGATTACAGTATTGCTCACCAGAATTCTAGGTTTGTGCTGAATCTCATGACCACACAGACACACAGAGAGGAAGGAAAGTGACCGCGTAAACACAGAGAGGACGTCGGCACTAACTGGCCGGATTGTAGGCTTCTTCCTCAACCAAGTGCACTTATAATATCGATCAGCCAAAAGAAGCACTTGTTTTAGTTCTATCTAAAGGTTATTTTACCGTTTGACAAAAGCAACATCATGTTGTAATGATTACAAACAGACCAAGACATTTTAGTGGTCAGAACTTCAAGCTGCATAAACACTGTCGACTCGCTAAGGAGCAGCCGGTCGACTCGCACCGTGTTTTCTCTTAGTCTATCGCTGTGACTGATTTCAAATGGAATAATATATCACATATCGTGGAGTGTTTAAAGAATCTTGGAGTGTTTAAAGCTAATTATAGTCCGCTAGCATCTGCGTGTAATGGAGCATGAAGAAAAGACGCCACAACATTTTATATTTAACAATATATATTTTTCATTTCAATTGTACATTCTGTTTTGACATAAGCTTTTATTCACACACAAAAGTAGGCATCTAAATAAATACTATATAAAATAGAACTTCAAAATAAATATATCTATAAAGGGACATTTTTTAATATGTGGGAGTTTTTTTTTTTCCTTTTTTTGCCATGTTTAAAACAAAACAAATGCACATTGCTCTTTTAGCAACAGTAAGAATGCAAAAGCAAAAGAAATGCAGAGTACAAACCCAGGGTTGGAAGGTTGCTTAATTGGGGCACAAGCAATTGTAGGAAAACACTAGTGGCCAAGAAAGTGTACCTTTAAAAAATAATAAAACATCGTCACAACATCCTTCACACTTCAACTCGGTGTTGTGAAAAGGAAGAACATTTCCATAAAGGTCAAATTACATTGCAGCAATGCAAACAGTGTGTGTGTGTGTGTGTGTGTGTGTGTGTGTGTGTGTGTGTGTGTGTGTGTGTGTGTGTGTGTGTGTGTGTGTGTGTGTGTGTGTGTGTGTGTGTGTGTGTGTGTGTGTGTGTGTGTGTGTGTGTGTGTGTGTGTGTGTGCATGTTTGGGAAAGGGGAAGGGAAGAACGGCTTAAAAGAAATCTCGGAATAAGAAGGAATGGAATGTTACTAGAGAGCCCCGTATCCTCTCAGACAAGTTCATGCACAGCAGCTGTATATGTCAATCAAGCACAGGAGATGTTTCACCATTTTAAGATGAAGGCAAAAAAGCTGTGGCCACAACAAACACGTACAAATGGAGCCGGCTGATGCTGAAACAGCATTCCTTCAGTGGAGTCAATTAAATCTACAGTTTCAGGGGCACAGAGGAACCTTGGCCATGCCTGTCGTGCTAATGAGGCATGGTTAGCATAAACAGAGGTATTTTTATTGCCTGGCACACTTTTCTAAATGAAGTGCTTTTAATAGAAAGACCTTTGCCTTCTACCGCACAACCACATAAATCTGACCCCCCACCCAGCCCCCCCAAAAATATAATATTCATCTATATATACTTTTGTACTGAATCGTAATTAAATTGTACCATGCAATTCTTTAGGACATTTGAAATGCATCTTTAAGACGGCTAGTTTCTCGACACTATTTACAAGCGCATGTATCCTGCATAGTTCTAATTCTAGAATATTAATGATACATTTGCGATTTTTCACCTATACAACTACACAAGCCTCCGCGCTCGTCTCTACTTTGGCACCTATCCACAAATTAGTTTGCAAAGACTTAAACCTTAGCCTTTATACATTCAAGACTAAGAACAGTAGTGTTTTTTTTACTTCTGCTTTTCTGATTTGTGCAACAAAGATGGGAACAAACATCTGAATATATAATGTTAAAAGTTTAGACTAAATAAGCCTTGTGGGAATTTTGTACACGCAAAGGTGTCTTTCGCCCGTTTTCCCTCGCGTCCCGAGAATCCGAGCGATCGGAACACGTCGTACCTCGCTGTGGAGTTGATTTGTTAGGTCAGAAAAAGCTTTACCCACGTAAACTAAAATATACAAACTAAAACTCCTTTGGCAAATGATCTGCAGGCCTAATTCTAGACAAACCACAAAACTGCATAATAGTGAATCCTATGAGAAGTAGAGTAGACCTGGAGGGGTTTGGTACATGGCAAACTAGTAGAATTTCACTAATTACAGTAATTGTACATGCATTTGTACATAATGCTGTGCTTGTCATTAGTTTTTTAGATGTCTACGTGAAGGGTGAATATATTGGGACAGCCCTCCTGTTGACCCAGTGTCCTTTAGCTTATGGATGTTTTATCAAATGGTTTCATCTGTGTGTAGCAGTTTCCTGTTCAGTTGACTACCATGTTGTCTTTACATACTATACATAATATGTGAAAATTGTGCTCCCTGAGGTGATACCTTTTCTAGAACAAATCAAACGGCTAATATTTGGAAGAAGTATTGTGGAAGTTCACGTATGGTGACATGCATTTGAAAACATGTGAAAGTCACTTGTTATTAAAACCCCACAAACCTGTCCCTAAGATGACGGACAGCCAGCTATTCTGCAGAGGTGAATTCAGGGATCTTGCTTATTTTCTGTAGTAGTAAAATTGCATTTTCTGTAATAAAAGAACTTGATGTCCTTTGACCAAAACAATGATGCCTTCTGTTCTCACCTCAAAAAAAGGGAGTAAAAGCTCTATAACAAGCTTATAAGTGGGCATGGAGGTATAAAGTCTAGTTATGTTGATTGTAACCTGTGATCAGCCTGGAATTCACTGCAACCTTTCTTAGGGCCAGATCCAGGGAGGGATTTTAAAAGTACAGAATGCTCTGAATAGGTAATATTTACTTTGACTGCACCAAAGGAGAAACCAGACATTTTTGCAGCATTCTGTGATGGCAAGTGTTTTAACTAGAGGGTGAAATAGCAGAGCACTTTGATCCCACAGAAAAAAAACCCCGATACGAAAAAATAGGCCTTATCTGTTTGTAGTTATTCGTAAGACTTACTCCAGCCATTCTAGCAAACACCATGACTGAGCATTGTGAAATCACACTATGACAGTAAGGACCAAGCATGAAGACTTTAAGTACCATGGTTTGGGGAAGTATGCAAGAACTGGAGAAGGTTCTGCCACCTTCTGCTCAAAGTCCTTCTTTATAGCTTTCTTTTGGACATGACATCATGAGGCCTGCTTTTCCAGAGGACAGTTCTTGACCTCTGCCACCTTGCACGCCTGAGCACTTTTGCACCGGCAGCCCGGGCGCCTGAGGCTGTCGTAGCATTTCTGTGAGATCTTTGCACAACCCACGGCAGGCAAATAGCACATAAGGCATGGCAGCACAAGCGAAATGGCCGCCATGAAGGACCAGCGCGCACAGCAGTTTGAGTGTGAACAGGAACACGGCCTGTCGGCACAGGAGCCTTCCTCGTCCTCGTCCTCTGTGCAGTGGTAGAAGACGCCTTTGACTAGGCACATGCAGGTGGCTGAGTCCACCAGGTTCTGAGCTGAGCACAAACACTCCTGGTTGCACACCCAACATGAGGGAAGGGTCCGGGGCAGCGTACACTCCGTACACCTGCACTTTCCACACTTGTCACACAAAGGCATATGGTTTTTCTCAGTGGGCAAAATTACCCCTGGCTTTGAATGCTGGGGTTTGGACCCGGGAAGCTTTGGTTGCTCTGTACCCAGGATCCTGGCATGGCCTCCACCACTGGAAAAAGAGTCCACCAAAGGGGTGGGTGCAGCATGCTCGAGCAACCGCTGATCAGAAGAGGTGCTGCTACTACTGCTGATAGAGCTGGGTCGGCCGCTGAAGGAGATCCAGGGGTGGGTGGTGGCGTCCGGGGCCTCACAGCGGGACAGGTGAGGGTGGTGTTGAGCGCCGAGCAGGACCTCCTGCCCCCTTGTGGCCACCTTGTGGCTGGGGGGCTGCTGTGACACCACCGCAGGGCTGTCGATGTAATCGTTCTCCACATGCATGGATTTCATCTGGTCAATAGGATAGATCGTCAACGGGTGCTGGAGCCGACCATACGGGACCCTGCTGTCCAGCAAAGGCTGCACCACCATGGACGAAGAGACCCCAGGAATGTGGTGAGCAACCCTCGACTCCATCTGTAGGTTGTGTGCCTCACACACCAAAGAGAGCTCAGGTCTGCATCTACTAGCCCTGTGAAGACACCAGCATGACATTAGGAAGGCACTCAGCTGTTATCGAGGTCCTGCTGTTCTTTATATAAATTTACCCGGCTATATTTTACATTTTAAAGACAATTGAGCAACACTTATCCACCTTAACCAAAAACAACGTATTTAAAATGACACATCATATTTATTAGCAGCTTGTGAGTTTATAGTAAAGGAACATTCTTACTGAAACCTTTGTGTTCGTCTGAAAGTGACATAAACATGAAAAATATACCGAAGGCGTTTATTCGCACTTACTGCGGAGTAACTCATCTGTAGCCAACACTATGGCAACCAAAGAGAAGGTTCAGAGATTCTGCGATTACGTCGAAGCCAAGAAATTAAAAGTACAATAGCCACAAGCCCTCTGATGTCAAACCTCGACAAGGTTTTTGCTAAATATAGAATCAGAGAAGAAACTCAGCGACACTTTCAGCCCTACACGTTAAAGGCATTAAGTGTCTGTGCGCCCACGACTCGGTGGTCTGTAGTCTGTGCGCTTCTCTTTAACACCAGGGATAAAAATCCAACAAAACGATTTTTGGACAGTTTGGATCCGGACTACATGCACGAGCGACGATCCAATCATGAAACCTAGCTATGCGAAAAACTAGAACCTGTTGCAGCATTTTAGTCGAATGGAGAAAGCCAAAGAGTTGCGCATCATGTTCAGCTTCATCAGCTTTGGTTCCTGTAGCTCCACTGCGCTTCATGTCATTCGCACAACAGCCACTAGATCGGATCGATTTCTCCACGCCATGTTTTGTATTAATTAATCAGACTATTAATTAAACATTCCAAACTGATCTAAATAAGCTAATGTATTATATAAATAAGCTGAAGTAAATGTCAGATTCCCGGAGTGAAACCACGAACCTTAAAGTCTTTGGTTTCCACACTGCCTTTAGTTCCGTGTAAAAATAGATCTACATTACAGTGGTAAAATCGAGTATCAGGAGTAGATCTGAAGGCTGCAGGAGGTTACAAGGAGAACAGTGTGTCTCTCTGGCAAACATCTCGCCTCTCCAAATCACCAGCATTACACGACGCTTTAATTCCTCAGCTCTTACACGACCTTTTAAGCAAAGCACAAAGCTGTCGTGTTAAACTTTCACGTTTTTACCCACCGTGTGTGTGTGTGTGTGTGTGTGTGTGTGTGTGTGTGTGTGTGTGTGTGTGTGTGTGTGTGTGTGTGTGTGTGTGTGTGTGTGTGTGTGTTCTTGAATAGTCCACGACCCTGCTACTGTGGATATACTGTAGTTAAATATTGACACGACGCGCAAGTACAGAGACGTCGTTTAGCCAAAGTGCGACACTGACCGCGCTGCTGGAAAAATGAAGGTAGATGAACGACAAGAAAACGAATCTCCAGTGGAAGCAAAAACACGACAAAACAAGCTAATGACCTGGTTGTACAGTTTATGGCGCATGCTTTATACTGAACAGAAATAAGACTTACTTGTTTTGAAAAACAGCACATTTTGACTCGGGAGGTTCAGCTAATATAATCCAACACTAAAGCAGTAGTTCCGTGGAAAGAAAAACAAAGAAAAATGCGGAGGTTAAAAATCCGGAGCAGCATGAGCGCAGTGTGCACTGCAGAAAGGACACGGGCTTCTGACACGGTGTTGCAACTACATAAGGGAAGAAATGGCTTTTTATGAATGGGAGGGTTAGAAGACGTACTGCGCAGATGCTCTGGCTGGGGTTTTTTTTTTGTGAATGGGAGGGCATAACGACTCCGGACGCAAATGCGTGGGGGTTACACTTTTATGAATGGGAGAGCTCCAGATTACACTGCGCATGCGTGCATAGAGTGTTTCATGAATGGAAAAGAGAGAGAGAGAGAGAGAGAGAGATGGCGAAGCTTTTCGTTACCAAGGGCAATGTCAGGGTGGATTACACGAATAAGGCTGCTGTGCGTTTTACTTTTATTAACGTTGTGCTCTTATTGTGTCCTCAAGTTGATGAATAAATAAATAAATAAATAAATAAATAAACATTGATGTTTAATGTTCTGACAAGCTCGATGGTTTGATTATTATGAGACATTATGAAAAGGAAAACGAGGAAACTCGTTTAGAAAATAAAATAACGAAGAGTCCGAAGACCTGACAAATCTATTCCAAGTGTCTATGAGTCACTGGTTTGCCTACGCGCAATGCAGAACGGTGACGATACGCAGCGTGTGTGTGTGTGTGTGTGTGTGTGTGTGTGTGTGTGTGTGTGTGTGTGGATCACGTGTGTGTTTTGTGTCTTCGCTGTATTGGCTGGATTGAGCTGAATTTTTAGCTGTACTTTGTCCTCGGTTGTGGATCAGCCCGTGACAGTCGGACAGTCTGTGCGTTTTATCAACGCTGCTTTATTACTATTATTTTTACACGCGCGCTATCAACAAAACCAGAAGAAATAAGCAATGGAAAGCTGTAGATCAGCAATAAAAGGCCAGGCGGCGTCGGGGCATGTGGGATCCACAAAAGAACAGGATGTTGTTGATTTGTAACGAAACCGCGAGGAGGAAATGAGTGTGACTTTTCCTTTCTCTCCTCCCTGCCCCCGCGGATCAGCTCTCAGCTAGCGGCTGGACTAAAGCTGTCACAGGTTAATTGACGGCCTCCGCGTTCCTACTCATTTCCATGACAACACAGACCTCGATTTCCTGACTAAGGCTAAATTCATTCACAAAACACTCGATTCATATTCACACTCCCTCCTGCGCCAAAGCGCGGAGTTCATAAGGAAATAAAGTCAGCACGTGACTTGAGCTGTGTACTGAGATGTATGTGCTTATGGTGGATATCACACAGCAGTAAATTGTGCATCAGTCACTAACACCAACTAATCTGACCATGTTAATACTAACAGATCTCTAACAGTTCCAATGTTATTGTACATCAGCATGCATCTATCTAACTGAACATCTAATAGAACAATTCTGCTCATTTAACTCGGTTTATCATTATAACAGCTTGTATTAAAAAGGGTCTGAACTAAATTAAAGACGAGTTCATCTGATATGCACCTGATGGTCATTACTAATGAATCCGGTTTCAGAGCTGAGACCCAGCCTCTGTGTTCCTGGGCTCTGTGTCTTATAGTGATTAATATATGCTTTGTTTTAGCCACGTAGGCAGTGAGAACAGTAGAGAACCGCGATTTTCGGTTCTGATTGAAACTGTAGTCTAGACAGATGATGCTAAGGTGCAAACAGCCCCTTGGCTACTCTTTTAAAGTGATGCTTTTCATTCAGTGCTAATGAGCGCAAACTGGAAATACGATTATCACAGAGGATATAAGGGAGATTTCACAGCTCCAATACACAGCAGGTCACACTTTACTATGGAAATGACCCTCAGCAGGATCTCACACACATTAACAGGTCAAACTGGTGAAAAGATTCATGTAATGCTTTTCTGTCAGCTCGATCACTTAAGTGCTTACAAGCTTGGGCACGACACGGCATCTCTCCTTTTTCTTTTATCACTTAAGCTGAAAAAAGATAATCAGCACAAACATAAAGCAACACCTGAATAGAACTCCAGGTAACACACACACACACACACACACACACACACACACACACACACACACACACACACACACACACACACACACACACACACACACACACACACACACACACACACACACACACACACACACACACACACACACACACACACACACACACACACACACACAAACACACATATATACAGTATATAATGTGCACTAAAATCTTGTTTCATCCAAGTCTTCCTCCAAAGCAGCAGGTCCACATTACAGAACTTGTTTTGCAGAGAATATGAATTAATGTGGGAAAAAGGAAATGACACCACCACCACCTCCAACACCACATCCAACCCAACCTCCAGCACCACCTCCAACACCATCACTGAAGGGAAAGCTGAGCTCTTGCTGAGATGGTGACCCCTGACCCTTCTTCAGAGAACTGACAGGAGTAGCTCTGAACTCTCACCCATGGGACAAACTAGCAGTGAAGCGTGACCTGTTGTTGGGGCGTAGACTCAGCATTCACACGGCTGGCATTCTGCTCATTCCAAGCTGCTTCTCTCATATAACAGCTTCTCTCCAATAAGACCATTAAAGCCCAGTTACAGAAGGCCCACATCTTCTGTATTTCTTCACTCAGATAGCAAGTGTGCCTTATCACGTCTAGATAAAATACCTGTATTTCAATCATGCTTCTTTAAATTCTATCACAGACTACATCATTTTTTTTATCTGGAAAAGACAACAAAACATGGATAACGTAAGGATCATATTAATATTTTAATAGTAAAGCAAGTCTTTTTTTGTTCAGGGTCACCAGGCAGCCAAAAGCCAATCCGTGATTAAGTTCAGCAGAATATTGTTATTAAATCAGATGCCTTTGTCCTGATTGGGTACAGCTACATTAGTAAAGTCATGTGTTTATTGTATGGTTAAAAATTGTGTTGCTCTTCAGGGAAACTTTGTGAGATGACATTATTTTCATCTTGCACGTATAATTTGACTCAAGTGCTTTTAACAGCCTGAGCATCATGTTGTCCACCGGAACAGAAGAGTTACCTGCTCTTTAACTTCAACCCTGAGTCTGCATGGCTGTTTAAGGCTTGTTGTAGTATTATCTAACTCTCTGTTGACAAGCTAACACCTACAATAAGCTATAGTTGAGTGGAGGCGTCACCACCAAGTAGTCCATTTCCAGCCATACAGCAATTTTCCAAACTGATGACGGAGTGTCTGCCTCCGGACATGACTCAGGGTATTTTGTTGCCTGCCGTTAATGATTAATGTGTGAGTGTCAGTCAATGAGGAGGAAATTAAGAAAGGAAGCAGAAGTGTAGAAGATGTGTTTAATAGATGTGATCCCGATATCCTCAGTAGTTTTCCATTTGTCTGCTAATTGTATATTATGATTATTGATTATTGCATTGATAAGAACTCCCTGCTGTGCTCAGGAACCAAGCCGTCTAATTGTGAGATTCCTATTTTGTTAATTGGCCATATTGTCTGTGTATCAATCAGATTAGCACTGGGGGATCTAAGTGGAGAGTGCAGGGTAAAGCAAGTTTACCCAGGAGGAAGTGCAGGCCTTTGATCTGGGCTAATGAGCTGCCAATACTGCCCTCAAGGGCCACTTCCTGGGCCAGCTGGAGGCCTGTGAGTTAGGCCACCTGAAACAACATGTAGTCTCCCTTTTCCTAAGTGCCCCCTCCACCTCCGGACACCCTTCCCCCATTCTTCCTTAATGCTAAGTCCTTTTCTCTCTTCATTCAATGATAATTGGAGATAGAGGTGGGCTGAAGTCACCCAGTGTCCTTTTGTCCTCGGTGCATTTATTCACACTCTGCTCTATCGAGAGCTGACACTGTCAGAGTATTCAGCTTGATAGATGACATTCTGTTTAAATTGAATTGCTTTCAGTTGCAGCAGATCTGCTTTCAGATTGGTGCAGTTGTATTGCTTCGAATGACTGTATATTGTTGTACTTTGTCTGTAAGTTTGATGATAAAAAAAGTTTTCTTGTTACTAATCAGATCCTAGGTGCAGAAAGTGGACAACCACAACATAACAAAGAAAGCCCTAAGAAAATAGTTTTAAATCTGTTGCTTTCCTAAATAAAATATAAAATTGATAATAAAGTGTTGAACTAAAGTCTGTCTCTTTACAGTAGCCTCTGGAAAATTCAAGACTTGCAATGCGACATTCAAATCCTCAAAGTGCTCCTCAACTCCGATCTCAGATGGTTGTCCTTCTCACTCCTTTTGTAAACGTGGGAGAAACTCGGCCAAGCTTCAGGAGCTCCGTTTCACATTTAATACTCTTTGACCCAATCCAGTTCAGATACCCACAGTCCTGGGAAAAGAATTAACAGACTGTGTTCTTTTCCCTACCCATCATCCACTGAGCACCAAGCCATGTAGAGGTTGATGGCGAGCACACAGCAGCCCCTTTGATGGACCTGGGGACAGTGCGACATGGAACACTTCCTGGGCTGAATAGCACCCCGACACTCGACACCTGGGACAGTGGCGCTGCGCTGTTGGCATCAGGCCAAGCCAGACGAGGCACCTTTGTGTACCCAGTCACAGAAAACCTATCCGGAAAGATCTCTCTGTGCTGGTTCCCATGCATGGCTCCACCATAGCCTGCATCCCCTTTGTGCCAAACTGACTTGGGACTCACTTCATTTTGTTTCAGTTTGGACTTTACTTCCTCCCCCTCTCTCTGAAAGAATGAAAGAATGAAAGAAAGAAAGAAAGAAAAACCTTGGATGTATTTGGCTTCTTTGCCATGCCCTCTGGCATTCAGGCACTGCAAATACTTTGTTGTAGATGTAAAACAATTTTCTGGGATTAATTCAAGGCATTATTCAAGTTTTACTGTTGTCATTATGTACACTGAGTTTAAAAAGCTTCAGCAGAAAAAGACAGGTTCAGCAGAAATTCAATAAAATAGAGGAAGCTCTGCTCCTCTGTTCAGTCTTCACAGTGAACAGCATGTGCCCTAACGATATTAAATGTGAAATGATAACCATGAAAATCTGTGCCATTAATAGAAAACAGGAGAGAGGAGTAAGAAAACACCAAACCACAACAAGGCCTACAACGACTAGCATGTGTGTAGGGGCCACTATACGTGTCCAATAGTGCTGGAGCTCTGCCTCGGGTGTCCCTGTCGGCTCGGGCCGAACCCACCGGCTCTTCTGGATCCTCAGATGCACAAGGCCGTCTCCCTGGGAAGGTTCAGCGCGTTGTACAAAGTGACAACCCCATCAAAGGAGCCCGGCTTGAATAAAAGACCTTTTTATGACTTTCCTTCAAAGAGCAACTGGAAGTTCAAAGCACACACAGAGAGAATGAGTCGATGGAAAGTTCAGAATCATATGGAGAGAGGAAGAGAGAGAGAGAGAGAGAGGGAGAGAGAGAGAGAGAGAGAGAGGGAGGGAGGAAGAGAGAGATACATGGGGGCTGGAAGGCCTCAAAGGGGATTCAGTATCACTCATGAAAAGACTTTTCCAACCTGCTCTCACAAGCACTAAATCTCCAGCATGAGGTTATCATTTGCATGAAGTTACCTATCACCATCTTCTAAATATACACACCACAGTCTCCTAATTCAAATGGATGCATTTTTTTTTTTAAATATATAATTTTTTACAAGATCTAAATATTTATAGATATTTCACAAGAACATCTTCACTTCACATTTAATTGCTATGAATATTTGGCAGAAACCAGGAGGCGAGGTGGTGCGGCAGGTAACGTGGCCACCTCATCGCTCCTGAGCTCCTACTTCCATCCTGAGGTCAGGTTTCTCTCTGCATGCTCAAACTGTGTCCATTAGGGTTTGCTTCAGGTTCTCTGACTTCCCCCAACCTCACAAAAACATACCTGGGCCACGTCATATTGAGGCTAGGTATGAATGTGTGTGAGAATCATGCCCAGTATTGAACTGGTGTCCCATATATAGGGTGTGTTCTTGCCTCATGCCCAGGACAGACTCCAGATCCATGAGACCCTGTGCAAGATAAAGCGTTTACTGTAAGAGTGAGAGTGGAATGGACAAACAACCATCATTTTAGGCAGATGTTCCTAAATCCACCTGATGCTCCCCATGATCAGGAGATCATACTGGGCTCTGCAGTGAGAAACCATGTGCTAAAACATCTCACCAATCTGCCACTGCTGGGCCCCTGAGCGAGGCCCCTAATCTTCACTTACTCTGTTGTATAAATGATATAAAATGTAAGTCACTCTGGATAAAGGCTTCTGCCAAAATGCCAAATAAAATCTATATTATATAGAGTCACTATTCATTGGTCTCTGAGCCTGATAACTAAAACACTTTACGAGTAAACAGGCCTGAAGAATACAGCGTCTGTTCTTTATTTATAATCATCTCGTGTTGTTGGGTTCATGGGTTTCCTAACTGCTCTGAAGCATCTGAATATATAAATGTGGGACACCAACATGTCCTGGGTTTAAGGCACTAATAATAATCTTTTTCGAACAAATGAGTTTAATGTTTTTTTTTTGTTAAGGTCATAATATGAGAACTGCAAGAGAACCGTAGGTTTTTTAATGAAGGAGTTTCTTACGCTTTCTTACCAGGCAGAAAGGGTGTTTTTATTTGTTGACACGACAAAAAGTACTAAATAGCTTCTGTATTTGAAATATTGTCATAGCTGAACAACAGCGAGGAACATTAAACTCATTAAACTCTATATTGCAGAGTGTGTTATCGGTCTGTGCAGGTCTCAGTCCGAGCTACCCGACAGCTGATGCCACGGCTCTCCTAACCCTCACCTGTGATACTATATAAATAGACAGGTCCTGGTTCTGCTTTGTGATATATAATGCAGGTATCTCTGTACAGAAAGTCCTCCCTCTGGGGGTGACTTTGCACCTCTGCAGTACCTCCTGAAATCCCTCAACCTTTAATCCCCTTAGCAACAAGGGTCTGTTTCTCTGCTTAGACTGAAGTAGGCCTCTGAGGCCGAGTGTATGCCTCAGCCTGTAGGCCAAGAGCACAGCCTCCTGTTTACAATTTCCCTATTCCTGTTTTTAATGTTGCTCTGAGAGCAGCCACAAAGGGCCAGTTTTGTCTAGCAGGAACAAGGGAGCTATTAGAGGAGAGATGGAGGGAGGGGAAGGGAAGGAAGGAAGGAAGGGGAGATTCAGCGAGGGTAGGAGGAGGAGGAGGGAAATGGGTGCCCCAGGGGGGATTAGCTAGTGCAGCTGCTCCCTTCGGGGCAAGATATGAGAGGCATTTTTATATCAGGAAATATTACAATGCAGGAGACTTAGCATACATGTCCATACAGGAAGAGGGGCAGGGTATGAGTTTTTTCCCTTCGTGCCCTTCCAGTACAAATGCAGAGTTATGTCCTTGTCATCGTAAACAGGACGTCATCGGCTCTGAATTGTTTCCTGAAGATATGACTGAGTGGATCAATAGCACACAAAGCACATCTGTCGGAGCTCACACAAGTGATAGTATTCATCAGAAGAGGATGTGTGTGTGTGTGTGTGTGTGTGTGTGTGTGTGTGTGTGTGTGTGTGTGTGTGTGTGTGTGTGTGTTTACTGGATAGTGTCTACTGTATTTTGTTGGTCCAGATGATCAGATAACTTAATAATAATAAATCAGGAATACATTTTAAATAGAAATGTTTAAAAGCATGAAGTTATTCCTCAACTCTAAAATAATGTTCCAAGTGTGCAAATATTTTACTGTAATATATTTCTAATTTTTAAAATGATTACTTTGAAGCACAAAGTAAGGACTAACGATCACAGTCACGAACCTGCATGACATATTTACTGCTCTTACAAAAATGTACTACTGCTGGTCAAATATGTGCTATTTTTTAAATAGGAAAGAAAAAGAATTGAAGCTTCTTCCTCCGGTGTTATCTCATGGGTTTGTCCCTGGGGAAGCTCAGGATCAGGCAAATCCTGCAGCAACGGTGGAAAACGAGTTTTTCTCCTCTCCATATGGCAGCCATTTGTCTTAAGCAGTTCTGCCGGACATAATCTGAAAAAAAAGGAGCAGAACACACTAGGACGTGATCTCCAGAGGACTGGTGTCCTTCACATTCAAGAGAAGAGAGAGAGAGAGAGAGAGAGAGAGAGAGAGAGAGAGAGAGAGAGAGAGAGAGAGAGAGAGAGAGAGAGAGAGAGAGACTGCAAGTAATCTGTAACATACATGTCTGGAGAACTCATGTAGTCCTTAATAAAAACAAGCCCAGGAAACTAATTCCATCTGTTTGTTTGGAGTTCGTTCTGCACCGGAACTATCAGCAAATCACAAAATGACATCAACAAAAAAGATGTAATGATTTAGATGTAAATTTAAGGAGATGAGCATCAATCCAGTTTATCGTTTTAGTTCTGTGCTAAACTTCAGACGGTTGTGGGTTCAAATCCACCGATAAGCCCTTGAGACAAAGCCCCCAAAGGCTCTACAGTATGTGCTGGGATTATATTTTGTTTCTTTGGATAAAAATGCCAAGTCCATAAATGTAAACTTTTAGCTAGAAGCATTGATTCAGGGAAAAAAACTACTGAATAATGTACCACCCCTTTTATCTCTTTTTTCTTTATCCTCCTCTCTTTCAGCTTTCTCTCCACAGTCTGTTCCAGAACCTTCCATGTGTGCAAAAAGGATCATAATTAACATTTGCCCAATTCGCTAAGGGACACACATTCTAAACCCTTCCTTCCTGCTGCAAGTGGAATTCTCATTAAGTCGTAACTACTTTTCAAGAGCAACATTCCTGCTCCGAATGCCAGGTCTTTTCCAGCACACGCAGCAAAAATGAGTTCCTTAACTGTGATTGCAGTTCTTAATTACAGACTTTGACTTTGATCAGAAATGAAATCACTTAATAAAGTAAGTCAGAGGCGCGTGTCATGTCTCTTTAAGATGATTTGGAAGTCAGATAAAATAAAATAAATTAATTGTCATCTGTAAAACTTGAAACAATTCTTTTTCTTTTTCATTTTTTATGAATTTTATCAAGGGAGTGAAATTTGTTTGATTCCATCAGTTGAAATTTTAACATGCTCATTATTGTTGTGAATGAAATGGAGGCCAGGGATCTGTTGGAGGAACCTGATGCTCAGCTCCTCAGTGCTCCTCAGTGCTCCTCAGTGCTCCTCAGTGCTCCTCAGTGCTCCTCGGTGCTCCACAGTGCTCCACAGTGCTCCTCAGTGCTCCTCAGTGCTCCTCGGTGCTCCTCGGTGCTCCTCAGTGCTCCTCAGTGCTCCTCGGTGCTCCACAGTGCTCCACAGTGCTCCTCAGTGCTCCTCAGTGCTCCTTGGTGCTGGCCACGTCCTCACTCCTCTTACCTGACTGAATGGAGGAGACTGGCTTAATTAAGATTCAGCACTTCCCTGCTCTGCTGGCTCATTTAGTAATTTGTCTGGCTCCTTTCCTTTTTCCCTTTGGCCTGTAAACTGATCCTTCTACATAATTTGAACCCCCCCACCCTCACCCCCCGTTTCCCTGAAAGGTGGATGCTGATCCTGTAAGAACCACAAAGAGGAAAGCTGGAGGCACAAAATCTAAACACAGAAAGGAGAAACCCGCCTCTTCTAGTCGAAGGGTACAAACATACCCACATGTACGACGGAGCGTGTATAAAACCAGCACCGTCACAGCGAGCGAGCTGAAGATCGAAACATCAGATACGCCTTATCTGACTCATGTTAGCTTACTTTTATATTCTAATCTAAACACCGGTTCACAAAAATAAAGGCCAAACAATGTTGAACATCTTTTCCACAGACTGTGTTGGTTGATAACGAGGCAAACTTTGCAAAAAGTGATTGTATTCTGTTTTTCTCACGTTGGCTCTGGTCCCATGCTGACCAGCAGCTCACTGGTGCATGGGGATGACCGAGGGGCCAAACGGGGACCGGAGGCACGCTTCTAGACTTGTGGATGAGGCAGAAAATGCATTATGGACTGTAATGCTTGGCTGATCACACCCATTCAGGCCATGAGCTGCTTACAAAAGAAGCAGGGCTGAGTTCAAATAATACATCTGCTCCTCCCACCTGACCCTCACCCCTAACCCCCTCTCAGGCCTGTTTAGATGTTCATGAGGCACTATTGGTGTTAGGACAGAGTGTGTGAGCGTTGTTCTGGGTCTGGGGCTGTACCAGTGGTGAGCAGCAGGCCCACTTCCTGTCTTCTATAGAACATGCTGCTCAGTGCCAGGAAGTGAAGCTTAAAAGGCTGAAAGGATCGACAA
>NC_062538.1:387500-395000 GCF_022655615.1 Tachysurus fulvidraco
TTTCATCCTTCTATCTTCCTCGGGTCTGCCCTCCGCTCTTCCTTCATGAGCTCTGAAGAGTGCTAAAAAAAACTTGGCATGATTTAAGAGCAGATGAATAAAACCTATGTGACTCCTGTGTGCTTTCAGCTGCCTCTGCATACAAATGGAAGGCTTGAGCAGTGAAGTGTGAGTGTGAGACCTTCAGCTGGGCCTCAGGGTCTGCTGTTCTGCTCTAGTCTATCATGGCACTGCTCCTTTCCATCTGCAATGTGTCCCACAATCAGAAATCCAGACACTCAATCCATTCCACCACTTTCCCCCTATAGCTGTGGACTGAAGTGGATAGAAAAGACTTTACACAAGGACCAAAAGCAAACAATTTTTGGGTTAACTCACTCTCAGTATGTGTGGTTGTGAATAAACCTGGGCTCAGATGGACTGCAGGGAGCGTGATAGAGAGAGGGAGAGAGAGAGAGAGAGAGAGAGAGAGAGAGAGAGAGAGAGAGAGAGAGAGAGAGAGAGTAACTAGAGCGAGGTCACTGACAGGAAGTCTAGATTGGAAGGATAGGGAAGGAGATAGTTGGACAAAGAGGGAACAAGAGATCATGCTCGCAGGATACAGGGCCATCTCTCATACAGATCTGTCTCCTGTCTCTGAGCCTAGAGCTCTCTGTCCACTTCCCGTCCGGAAGCTCAGAGTCTTCCCTGGACGATTCCTTAAAGAGCTCCGCTCTGGCAGGCAGCCTACAAGCCTGAAATCCTCACTGCGCACCACTCAACACGCCATCCAAGCCCCGATCCGAGCCTCCGTCACATTCACATTAACCTTTAAAGACACAGGCAGAATATCAGGAGCTCCTCTGCTGCAAGACAACGACAAACCTTTAAATTCACACAGAAAATGATTCTAAAATGTATTTTACTTTCAGTGTGTAGTGATTTTTCCAAAATGGTGGTGGATTGGGAGAGTATCCCAGGAACACTGAGTGTGTTGGTGAACTCGTCTGTCTCAGTGCATCTCACACACACACACACACACACACACACACACACACACACACACACACACACACACACACACACACACACACACACACACACACACACTACACACACACACACACACACACACACTACACACACTACACGCATACACACACACACACACACACACACACTACACACACTACACACACACACACACACAGCACACACCCCACACACACACACACACACACGCACACACCACACACACACACACACCACACACACACACACACACACAAACACACACCACACACCATACACACACACACACACACACACACAGACACAGCACACACACACCACACACCACCACACACACACACACCACACACCACACTAATAACACACACACACACCCACACACCACACACAACCACACCAACCCCACCCCCACCCACCCACGCCCACCCCAACGCCCCCCACACACACACACACATCACCACACACACCGCACTCCACCCCCCACACACCCCATACCCACGCTCCCCCACATCGCTCCCCCACACACCCACCCCACACCCATTCCCCCCACACACACCCCCCTGTCACACGCACCACCCGGGCCACCCACAGACCACCACCCCCACTCCTACGCAGCGCCCACACCCTACACACACCAACACCCCCTCACTCGCCCCACCCACCCTCACCCCACACTCCCCACCACACAAACACACACAACACACACACACACACACACACACACACAGAGAGAGAAAACACCACACACCACACACACACACACCACACACACACACACATACAGAAACACACACAACAAAACACACAAAAACACAAACACACACATACAGAAAAACCACACACCACACACAAAGAAACACACACGCACACACACACACACAACACTAACACACACACACCCACACCACACACACACACACACACACACACACACACACACACACACACACACACACACACACACACACACACACACACACACACACACACACACACACACACACACACACACACACACGCTTAGGTTCAGATTACCCAGGTCCAGTCTTCCTAATGTCGTGTTATTTCTCAGTGTGAGGAAACCCAAGTGGACATGAAAAGATCATGTGACTCTCCACAGTCAGAAACCTGAACTACTACAGGGGACAATGGAGCTGTTAGAATTCACATGAAAATGAGAATGACACTTTCCCCTGTTATCAATAATACGTGTTAACACTATCTCTTTACTGAATAAACACAAAACAACAAGAAATGAACTTCCCTTTTCCCACAGACCAATGCCCGGGACTGTAAACCTCTAATGTGCCGACTTTATTTGCTTCTGTGTTCTTTCCCTTTTTGGAGAATAAATTAGACATAATTCTGATTAATTCTGTGATGACCTTGGCCGTCGCTTATACTCAGGGAATTGTTCGTTTTTGTCTGAGATCTCTGAAAAACTCTGAACGTAGGCCTTCGAGCATCAGGCACTAGAACTGTCTGTAAATTAAAGTGAGATTGAAATGGACTTATTGGAAATGGTCAGTTATCAGGACTCTCTGTGGGAGACTAAGTAAGTCCCACTCCACCCCCTTATACTGGGACAATGGGTGAGTTCTTCAAAAAGAGTGACCTATTTAGATGTTCCTGTGAATAAATGGGATAATTATAGGAGCCCTTGTGCTCTTTCACAGGAGAGGATGTGACCAAAAATAGAATGAAAGACGGAAAGGGAAGTTAGAGAGGTGGTGGCAGGGTGGTCAGGAGGAAACGTACAAAAGTGACATCATAAAGGAGAGGATATGCTGTGCTTCACCTAGGAATGTGGCTCTGAATGTGCAGTGTTTGTTTGTCAGTAGGTTAAAAGAGGTTGAGACAATAGCAGGAATGTGAGAGAGGAAGTGACGTCTGTGTGATCGATGGAGAACGGTACGATTCTCCGATTCGGAGACAGCTGTGAGGACAAAACTGTGGAAATCTTCAACAACAGCCACAAAACCATGTGTACCACCATGACAGACTGCACACGTTTCCCACCCGACTCGAGCTCCTGGAACGATAACGAGGCACGCTGGACTTCCTGGACCACATACAGAGGTCCATCTTAACGAGCCAGGACTCAACACGATGCAAAGAAAATGTAGTAATTACAGCATGAGCCTGTCTCTGTGAACACACACGTCTTCATGAACCATATAGTTACTGTGATTTTTATTGAAGTGAGCCGTGAGGTGATCGAACAGGAAGTGAGACGTGAGACGATCGTGCCGACGTGAAAATAACACAAAAGTCTTAAAAACATTTAAAACAGTATGAAGTCTGTAAATATTTCCCCAGTAACAGTGAACAGTGACCTGCGTAAATAAATACCCTAAAGGCTCTCTTTGAAATTTGCACAACTCTAAAATGTATTATTAAGTCATGGTTCCCAGAGCTGGGAGGAAACATCTGAAAACACTTAGATGACCCACTCGGTGAGATGTAATAGGTAAAACATCTTAGTGATCCGGAACCCCAGCGTTTGGTGGCATTTCTGCTGCCTGCTCAGCTCAGTTCATCACACAGGGAAGCTTCTCTGGAGAATTTATTCATATTACTTCATTGTAAAAATCATTATGTCTTCATTCAAATCATTATGACTTAACAACAGAAATCTCCAGAACATAATATTCATCTGAAAAATGTGTCTGTGCAGCACATCACTAAGGCTAGAGACGTGGTTTATTCTCCAGGCATCCAGGCATGCAAGGCACACTGGGAGGAATTCTCCTTTCTGCCTTTCTGCCAGCGGCCTGCCCTTCACTCTCCCCACAGCCTTCTGCTTTGTGTCCAAGCCAAGCGGACGGTAAGCACTTGAACAGATGGTATTCCGTCTTTAAAGAGATAGTTGGGCCAAGAACTCTAACATGGCTAATGGTGAACAGAAGCCAGCACGACCTCAGCGGTGGCTGTCAGGTTGGACACAATCAGTCCAGTTCAGTTAGTGATCTGAATCTTCATTGTCGTGGTCATGTAGCGTGTGTCTTCGCTCTTATACCTAGATGGAGAGAAGGGAAGTGAACAAGTTCAAACATGCATGATAGACTTTCGTTTTTAGCCTGAGATGGTGGTCCAGAGGGTCCTGTGTGTGTGTGTGTGTGTGTGTGTGTGTGTGTGTGTGTGTGTGTGTGTGTGTGTGTGCTCTGAGGTAACAGAGGAGTGTTTGTGCAATTTACAGGGGATTTGTCTTCCGGCCTGACACGGGTCTGTCAAAGTGTTTTATGGTTCTGGTATCTTGGCTGCAGCTGTGTTTGGGGACTCCCAGAGGAAGCTATTGCTTGTTCAGTTTACAGTGAATAGCTCTCTTCCTGCTCTGACTGTGGACTGGAGGCCAGAGTGCAGAACAGTGTGTGTGTGTGTGTGTGTGTGTGTGTGTGTGTGTGTGTGTGTGTGTGTGTGTGTGTGTGTGTGTGTGCATGGTTTAGTCGTCCCTCATGTCTGCGTGGGTGGATATGCATTTTGCACATCTGTTTGAGTCTATGGGGTTTTTGTATCTCTGTAAAGCTGAAAACTCAACACATGTCTGCTAATGGGTTTGGAATGAGCTTCTCCTACTTGTGATTCAGCACATGGATGTGACTCGTTCACGGCAGGGGGCCTGATTTCCTACAGTCACAGCTGCTGTACGCCATTTGTCTCAGCTGCTTCACAACACTTCAAATGAGGACATGATTATTATTATCACTCTGGATTTTATCACTGAAATGAAGAAATAAATTCAAATAATATCTAAAAATAAAAGATAAAACTGTGATAAATTAAGAGATGGACATGATTTGGGATCTTGAATATATATATATATATAATAAAAATATATATAATAAAATGGAATACGAAGAAGAAGAAGAAGAAGAAGAAGAAGAAGAAGAAGAAGAAGAAGAAGAAGAAGAAGAAGACAAAATCTTTTGACTAAAACCCTGAACGATTATTTATAACAGAAAAGGTTTTTTGGAGCATCACGTTTTCAAGCCTATGAGCAGATACAATACTGCCATCTAACGGACGAATTGTGTAACAAATGTTTTGCCTGTGAGTAAAACTCGCCTCTTTTTTATTTCCTGTACAAATCGTTATTCTGTGAAGGTTTTGTGTGTCCTTATATATCGTGTGTAACACTTTATAAAGACAGCTGTAGGTGAAGCTGTACAGTAGAGACGACAGACCTGAGATCAGTGTCTTCTCGTCTAACCCTAACAGCCTCTTTATGACCTTTGAACTTGCGTCCTTTGGACTCTTAAACATTCAAAGGTTGATCAACAACCCAGTGGCTTTTGCTTTCACTGTCCAAAGCAACTGTGCTGATGAATTAATAATAAATATATTGATATGCATCTGTGTTCGGGGTCTGGAGAAGGTCTAATGGTAATCTGTGAATGGTACTGATGATGATGATGATGATGATGATGATGATGATAATGATGATGATGAAGAAGATGATATTCAGGATTGTTTTTTTATGAGAAATGTTCACACCTCACCTTGATAACCTGTTCAATAGCTTACACATCCACTTAATAATAGAATTATTTACACTCAAACATCATTATTTACATTATATTAAATTATAATCTACTATAATCCATAAAAATCAATATCATTTATTTATTTCTGATCAAGTATAAAGTTCAACATAACCTACTTCCTGCAGCCCAAATAACTTTAACATCCCACCATGTAATATATATATATATATATATATATATATATATATATATATATATATATATATTATATATATATATATATTAATCATAAGGTGAAAATCTTAACAACAGCTAGTGTGTGTGTGTGTGTGTGTGTGTGTGTGTGTGTGTGTGTGTGTGTGTGTGTGTGTGTGTGTGTGTGTGTGTGTGTGTGTGTGTGACATGTGATGTGACATACAGCTAAGTACGGTGACCCATACTCAGAATTCGTTCTCTGCATTTAACCCATCCAAAGTGCACACACACAGCAGTGAATACACACACACACACACACACACACACACACACACACACACACACACACACACACACACACACACACACACACACACACACACCGTGAACACACACCCGGAGCTGTTGGCAGCCATTAATGCTGCGGCACCCGGGGAGCAGTTGGGGGGGTTCGGTGCCTTGCTCAAGGGCACCTCAGTCATGGTATTGCCATGGTATAGTGTAAAATTTGATCTTTTGATAAGTTTAAATATAAAAACGAATAAAATGTTTAATTAATATCAAAATACTTTTATATCACAAGATAAATGTACAATAACACAAAGGGAAAATTTACAATATTACACAAAAGGTGATTTATTAAGTTTAGACATAAAATCACTCTTATTTTCTATTTAAATTATTATATACATTAAAACAATACATTTTTTTCAACAATAAAATGTTTCTTGATTTAAGATTGATTTCCTCATGCTGATGTTGGCTTTACACGGAGGTTCTCCAGACCCACAAACTCAGACACTACAGTTTATCACATGTCCTATTTATAAGTGGGGTTTTTTGGTGATTTTGATATTGATCACATTTTAGCAACTAAAATACATGACACGTTGTGGTCACTGTGCAGAAATGGGCAGGAAGTAGACAGCATTCTCTCCCCTGTGGGTCTTCGGACCTCTTTTCATCTGGCCATTTTTCTTGATGCCGACGTACCAGACCCCGTGTTCCTGATGCTTGTGTGAACTGTACGTGTTGTAGTGGTTCTCCTCCATCTTCTCCATGAAATAGCAATCATCATTCAGCAGGGACTGTTATATCAGATCAGAAGAACAGATGAGTGAAGCGTGTGGCTTAAAGCTCGTATACACAGACGGCTTACGAATCAGAATCGAGTCGAGTCATTATGAAAAAAGAGTCAGAGAGTCATTACGACAAGTTTGAACATTTCTTATTGCATCATTTTACTGTCTTTGTGGTCTTATATTCTTACTGGAAATTGCCTGTTTAGCATCGCTGTGTGGGTTTTAAAGGAACCACCCTGTGACAATCATAGACACATGACACACAGTTTTGTTTGCGTTTAGTTGGAAAACAGTGTGAATGTAACTCATGCCCAAACTCACAGCGCCATAAAGCTTTCCATTTCTGTCCATGGCCAGGTAACGTCCCGCCTCCTGACCTCTGATGATCACCACACCTGCACTCACTGCTTTCACCTTTAGCAGAGCTGTGAAGAAGAAATGTGGAGCAAACAAACGTGTTGTCAGGAGGCAGATCTGTTAACCTCAGTGTCTTTGTCTTTCTTTTAAAACTGATAAACGACGATGACGTTTATTCGTATTAAATATTGTGATGTGACAAAACCTGTACATACAACTGAAGACATTTCCCTTTGCATTGTAACACTCAGACGCAGAAGACTCACGTTACGAGTCGACACGTTTAGTAAAGTGGGTGTTTTATACAGTTAGAACTTTCCCACTAAATGCTCATTAAACACACAATAGTGCGTCACAACACAAATCATTCA
>NC_062538.1:397500-400000 GCF_022655615.1 Tachysurus fulvidraco
TTACCCACCCATTTTATCCTCCTCCCTCATCTCCCCTTCCTCTTTTCCATCCTATTTCCTTCCTACCCCCCCCATTTCTCTTCTCACTTTTTTTATTGACTTGTTTCTTTCCTTCCCCCCTCTTTCTCCTTGGACGCCTTTTCTCCTCCCCCCCCCAAACCCCCCTCCCCGCTCCCCCCCTCCTACACCCCCCCCCCCCCCCCCACCCCCCCCCCCCCGCCCCCACCCCCCCCCCCCCCCTCTCTCTCCCCCCCCCCCCCGCCCCCCCCGCCCCGCCCCGCCCCCCGCCCCCCCCCCCCCCCCCGCCGCCCCCCCCCCCCCCCTCCCCTTTCTCCCCCCCCCCCCTCCCCCCCCCTCTCTCCCCCCCTCCCCCCCCCCCCCCCCCTCTCTCCCCTCACCCCCCCCCCCCCTCCCCCCCCCCCCCGCCCCCCGCCCCCCCCCCCCCCCCGCCCCGCCCACCCGCCCCCCCCCCGCCCCCCCCCCCCCCCCCCCCCCCAAACCCCCCTCCGCCCCCCCCCCCCCCCCCCCCCCCCCCCCCCCCCCCCCCCCCCCTCTCCCCCCCCCCCCCCCTCTCCCTTCCACCCCCTTCGCCGCCCCAGCCCCACTGACGGAAACCCCACCGACCCCCCCCCCCGCCCCCCACCACACACCCCCTCCCCCCCCCTCTCCCCCCCCCCCCCCCCCCCCCCCCCCACCTCCCCCTCTCCCCCCAGCCCCCGCCCCCCCCTACCCCCGCTCCCCCCCCCCCCCCCCCCCTCTCCCCCCTCCCATCTCCACCCCCCCACCCCCACCCCCCCTAGGGAGTCACCTACACACACACACACACACACACACACACACACACACACACACACACACACACACACACACACACACACACACACACACACACACACAGTTTGTCTTCACAATGATATCCTGATCACCTGCTCAGTCGGTCAGGATCAGGATCTCCTCAGTTCAGAGATAAAGTGATGTGTCTTTGGGAGCTCTGTGTTACTGCACTATGGAATGGTTTATGTTTAGAAAAATGACATAAATTCTGTCTTGAGCTAATAAGAAAGAACATTAAGCTAAACCCAAAAACCAGATTGTACAATGTAAAGGTTTTATAGTTGATGTTACTGTCACTTACACTAATCTGATTGCAGAAGCAATGACTACAGTTTGTGTATCTCTCTGTGGCCCTGAAGTTCTGGTGGATCCTTCACGCCTCTGGACTCCACATCCAGAATGTTTTGTGAAGCCTTCAGGCCCTGGGTTTGGAGAGCAGGAGAGGAAAAAAGTAACCCCACAGAAAGAATGTGAGGCCTCTACCCACACTGGGGCAAGTTTCCATGTGGCTTCAGCAAGGAGACAATCATATTAGTGGAACTGGAGCCTTAGTGCTACACGGGTCTGAGAGAAATACCACACACACACACACACACACACACACACACACACACACACACACACACACACACACACACACACACACACACACACACACTCAAGTGTGTCTAGAAGACTTCACTTCACCTGTAGATGGAAAATACCTGAGTACATGAATAGAGTTACTGGGATGTATTTTGGCTGTATTTATACTTCACTTACAAGTTTGTGACCTTTTTACTTAATTGCATTTTTATAAAAAAAATAACTATTTACAATTTGTATTTTCTTTGACACTTTTACAAAAATACGTATTATAAATCTAAAAGGTCTCTTCTTCTAACATCCAGCTGATGATTTACGCTCCACATCAATCAGTTTAGTGTTAAATCAAAGTCATAAACATAGACAGTAAAATGTTTCTTCATGCTACACGGTGTAGTTAGCGCTTTAGCACCGTGTGTGTGTCTGAAGTCAGAAAATCCACCGCACTGCATTATGGGAGCTGAGGATGAAGGTTCTGGTCCTACATCAGGTGTCTCCTTCTCCACCCTGGAAGGCAGGAACCTCTAAAGCATGCTGAGGTGAGTTTCACTAATCTGCTAACATCAACTAGCTATAATTAACTAAGTTAGCATGTGTTTCTTGCCGATGAGGGTTGGCACTGATTCTAGTAGATAATGTCATTAATTGGCATAATTCATTAACTGGCGTTTGAGGTTCTTGCTAACAGTAAATATCAGTTATTTACAGGATGTTTAACTTCTGATTAATTCATTAGTAAACTACGTAGCGCTAATCAGGGATACGAGCACAAACTGACTGAGACGGAGTGAGTGATGATTTCAGACAAATCACCAGGTTTAGTGAGTAATAAAAGATTCTTTTCACATGTAAACATGACAATAAACTCATTTCACCAATTAAACACATTTTAAATATGGGACTTTTGTAAGAGAACCTTTTTGGCCTCCATGTTAAAGTGAGTATGAGATTAAAGACATTCCACAGAAGAATTTCTCTGCTCTTTTTCCTGCTGTGTTCCACATCAGCAGGCGGATCTCATATGAGTTAGACTTCTATTTTAGTTTCAGTAAATGAAAGTAAACTGGATTCATTGAGATTC
>NC_062538.1:407500-420000 GCF_022655615.1 Tachysurus fulvidraco
TACACATCTATTTTGTTCTCAATCTAAAAGGAGGAAGCTGGAGCAATGAACTTGCAAATAAATGAACCACATGCCATTTAGTGTGTGTGTGTTTGTGTGTGTGTGTGTGTGTGTGTGTGTGTGTGTGTGTGTGTGTGTGTGTGTGTGTGTGTACGTGTGTGTGTTCATCCAAGTGCATAATCTCAGACAAAACGTCCAGGATGAAGTCATACAGGCCCACATTACTGTGAGCTTGTCATTAATAATAATAGCTTGTATTTGCTACTTAATTAGCAGGAAGAAGTGGATATAAAAGCATAAGAAAATGTTTACAGTGGTTTCAGACACTGAGCTGTTTACTAGCTTGTTCGTTGTCATAAATTGTCATAAATTCATATTAAAAATATGAACTTAATGTAAAATATTATAGTTTCTGACCATACCTCTGTCCTAAATGAGATGCATACATTTCATACAGCTACAAGCCGAGAGCTTTATTTATTGTTCACATCCAACATCTGAACAGAAAAAACATCTCTGTATCTGTGAAGAGCTCCCAGTGTTTCGAGTTCTAGCCCGATCGTCTCTTCTTACGGAGCGACTTTGTCAATCCTGATGTTCTACCCCTGTTTGGAGTCTCGTCACCCGGTGGTCACCTACCCGGGGATTGATCCTCCTGGTCATCAGTGTCTCATGGGGTTGTTGTGTATGAAGCCACCCGGAGACTATCATGTCTTCTTCTGTACCAATGTTGTGTCAGTCAGCTGTATGTTCTGGTCTTTATCAGTAATCAGGTCTGAGCTGAACTCAGAGTTTACGATGACCCATTAGTTCCTCAGGAGCTCTCGGCTGCACTGTTATAAACTGTCGTAGAAAAGACATTATTTACATTTACACTATTTACTGTAGAGTGTCACGCAGATGAGGATGAGGTTCACTTCTGAGTCTGGTTCCTCTCAAGGTTCCTCATATCATCTCAGGGAGTTTTTCCTCACCGCCGTCGCCTGCGGCTTGCTCAATAGGGATAGGGATAAATATATAATATTTTACATTAAGTTCATATTTTTAAATTCATTTTAAACTTTAATTATATATTCACTTATTTATTTTTATTCTTATTTTTTCTTCTCATTAATATTATATATTTTCTCTCTCTTCTGTTTCCATACTTCTGTAAAGCTGCTTTGAGACAATGGGAAAGTGTTAAAAGTGCTATAGAAATAAATTGAATCCAAAGTTTCCTGATTGTTGTTTTGAGTCTTTCAGTAGCTGCTGATCTCCTGTGATCTTCACACACACGAGTCTGGAGATTTTACACAGAGTGGTGCGAAAAACAAAAAAGCTCCAGTGAGCGTCGGATCCGCAGACAGCGACGCTGTGATGAGGAGATCAGAGAACGATTAGAGCTGGAAGACCAACTCATCTATAACCTCTCTGTGCTCTGTGGTGAGCAGAAAAGCATCTCCTGGAATGAATTCTGGGTTCCTCAGCCAGGAGCAGCAGACACAGACTCACCCACACTGGACAGATGGAGACTGGATAAAGATCAGCTGACGTTTTTATAACCTTCATCTGTCCAGCTCTGGTGAGCTGCCTGTAGCTCCAGGTTCTTACCTAAGGACAGGAATAATGATGGTAAAGCTTCCACACCCTGAGTGTGTCATACACCATCTGCTGATTCATTTTTATCTATTTATTTTAGAAGAACAGTTTTGCGCCTGGTTTTTCTTTAGAACAGACGGAATCCCCGCTTTGCAGTGACGTCATGGCTCTCGACCAAGCAACCTTTTGGTAGCTCTGTTTCCTCTCGCACAAGGCGCGCGTCCTATCCTAGTGGCGCTGTTGGAATCCCGCAATCCTATTGGCTGAGGTAGCCATCAATCATCGGATTACCGGCGTGCTGGTAGGTTGGAGCGGCAATTGGGGGAATCGAGGCGTTTAAAACACGCAGAGAGGATCCGCTGTTAGTGAGGATTGTCTTTACCTCCTCTTCCTCCTCCTCTTCCTCCCTGTTGTCATGAGAGGCGCGCAGGTTCTCCAGTCCTCCTCCTGTCGGTCTGCCTGAGTGTGAGGACACACGCACACACACACACGGACACAGACACACACACAGACACACACAGACACACACAGACACACACACACACACACACACACACACACACACACACACACACACACACACACACACACACACACACACAGATGATACGGAAGTAGAACATTGTGGGATGCAGCTTTGGGCTTGTTGTTGTTATGTGAAGCGGCGTGTTGGTGAAATAACAATAATGGAGCGATAATAAACTAACAAAAGCGTTTAGGGTTTTTTGTTTTTGTTTAATTTTCACGCTTCGACGTTCATTAGTAAGATTCCCTGTAAATTCCAGGAGAAAGCAGCGCTTTAGGACGAGAACATGGGGCTGCCTGCGTTGGAGTTCAGTGACTGTTACTTAGACAGTCCTCAGTTCCGAGACAGGTTAAAGTCCCACGAACTGGAGCTGGACAACACCAACAAGTTCATCAAGGAGCTGATTAAAGACGGAAAAGCGCTCATCCAGGCACTGAAGAGTAAGTGTGTGTGTGTGTGTGTGTGTGTGTGTGTGTGTGTGTGTGTGTGATCAGACCCATGTGTGTGTTCAGACCCATGTGTGTGTTCAGATTTGTGTGTGTTCAGACCTCAGTGTGTTTTGCACTTTGTTGTAGCTGCTGTAACGGTGTGGTTTGGGTGGAGCGTCCGATCATATCTCAGTCAAACCGTTAAGTGTGTGTTGTGAATGAGAAGAACATCATGTCTGCTGCGTTCTCTTCATACTTTACATTTGTTCCAGAACTAAAAAATGTTGGCTCGTTTTTCTCTTGAGCACCAGCAGTGTTCTTCTCCGGCTCCTGTTCAGACTGTTGGACAGTGTGGAGTTTTGGCACAGGTGCAGTGCTGAGTGCTGAATATTCTTCAGCTCATATCATGACTTCACTCACAGAACTCATTAATATGTGCTTGATAATAAGGAATAAAACGTGACTGTTGATTATTTTTCAACAACGGCACGTAACAGCACGTTTTACTGGTTGGTAAATTTGCCCTCAAATTCAAGAAAACTTTATACAGTTTATCCATTTATATCACATCTAATGTGCAGTTAAAGTTCCACTTCTTATTTACAAACAAGAAAGTGTAAAAATTAAGGCTTAATTCTGACTGGAGACGCCTTTCTGACACTGGAGACTCCTTCCTGATATTGGAGACTCCTTCTTGATATTGGAGACTCCTTTATAACACTAGAGACTCCTTCCTGACACTGGAGACTCCTTTCTGACTCTGGAGACTCCTTTATAACACTAGAGACTCCTTTCTGACTCTGGAGACTCCTTTATAACACTAGAGACTCCTTTATAACACTAGAGACTCCTTTCTGACACTGGAGACTCCGTCCTGACACTGGAGACTCCTTCCTGACACTGGAGACTCCTTTCTGACACTGGAGACTCCTTTCTGACATTGGAGACTCCTTCCTGACACTGGAGACTCCTTCTTGACATTGGAGACTCCTTCCTGACACTGGAGACTCCGTCCTGACACTGGAGACTCCGTCCTGACACTGGAGACTCCTTCTTGACATTGGAGACTCCTTCCTGACACTTGAGACTCGTAATAACCACAATTGCACTTTTTTAACTTAAATCTGTTTATTTTGATCATTAGCACCAAAAGTTTTGCCACAAACTGTTGTTTTCAGCTTGTAAATTTCAGCTTGGTTTATGTGCGGTTTTGTGTTAGTGTGTTACACCTGTCTCACCTGCCTTCACACACAGCGAACGTCACCTGTTCGTTTATAAACACTCAGTGAATGTCACCTGTTCGTTTATAAACACGCAGTGAACATCACCTGTTTGTTTGTAAACACTCATAACACGTTCAAACACTCAGTGAATATCACCTGTTCCTTTAAAAACACTCATAACACGTTCAAACACTCAGTGAACATCACCTGTTCGTTTATAAACACGCAGTGAACGTCACCTGTTCGTTTATAAACACTCATAACAAGTTCAAACACTCAGTGAACATCACCTGTTCGTTTATAAACACTCAGAGAACGTCAACGTCACCTGCTCGTTTATAAACACACAGAGAACGTCACCTGTTCGTTTATAAACACTCAGTGAATGTCACCTGCTCGTTTATGCTCTGTAGTCATTATGCTGCGTTAAGCCACTGCACTATGATCTCAAACACGTGTCTCAGAAGGTTTCTGATGGTTCAATTAACACTAAAGTCGTAATGATGAGACGATATGATTCATGGAGGAAATGAAGATGGATTCAATAAACAGTCATAACTCATTCTACATCACTCCTAATACTGAGTGTAATAATCAAAGAGTAAAACACAGCCGAGGCTGGAATCGTGTTCGAGTACAACACAGATTCACTTTATTCATTTATAGCTGTGTTTAACATCTGCAAAAGAAGTTAGTTCCTGTTCTTACTGAGGTTATAGCGGCTATAAACAGCCATGACCACAACAGCCTTCTTACTGTGAAGATGTGTAAACTCCTCTGTCCTGAGGAACATCCAGCTTTACCTCTTTACCTCTGACTGCTACACAATGCTGACACTTCATATATAACCAATCAGAGCCGAGAATCGATCAGAGCTGTTATAACAGTGTAATAACACACCACATTTTCTCAATAATCAAATTAATATTAAATAAAATGTATGATATAAAAGTGTAGAGGTATAAATGATGAAACATTTTACGTATTAATTTATTATGTATTAAATAATAATAAATAAATCTGTGTGTTTAGCTGAACCTGATCTGACAGGACAGGAAACCATCATTTCTGACAGAATCTTTTTTCTTTTCTTTTGGACTCTCGCTGTGTTTAGAACTGGTTCTGCAGCTCTGAGAACATTTCCATGTAAACTGTATTATGAACGTCTCTGTGACTGGATCTTATGGTGTTATATAACATGTTAATTACAACAGCCTGCAGAATCTTTATCATTATAAACTGTTTATGAGCTCAAAGATGAGTCGGTGTAATGATTACAGCTTCACACCAAACGTAGGCATGCTGTAAGACGATACTGTAGAAGGTCATTATAAAGGTTTTATAAACGGCTCACACTCTTCACACACACTCTTCACACACACTCTTCACACTCTTCACACACACTCTTCACACACACTCTTCACACACACTGTTCACACACACTGTTCACACACACTCTTCACACACACTCTTCGCTCACACTCTTCATTCACACTCTTCATTCACACTCTTCACTCACACTCTTCACTCACACTCTTCACTCACACTCTTCACTCACACTGTTCACACACACTGTTCACACACACTCTTCACTCACTATTTACTCACACTTTTCACACTCTTCACTCACACTCTTCACTCACACTCTTCACACACACTCTTCTCACACACTCTTCACTCACACTCTTCACTCACACTCTTCACTCACACTGTTCACACACACTCTTCACACACACTCTTCACTCACACTATACACTCACACTTTTCACACTCTTCACACCCACTCTTCACTCACACTATTCACACACACACTCTTCACTCACACTCTTCACTCACACTCTTCACTCACACTGTTCACACACACTCTTCACTCACACTATACACTCACACTATACACTCACACTATACACTCACACCATACACTCACACTCTTCACACTGTTCACACACACTCTTCACTCACACTATTCACACACACTCCTCACACTCTTCACTCACACTATACACTCACACTCTTCACTCACACTGTTCACACACACTCTTCACACACACTCTTCACTCACACTATTCACACACACTCCTCACACTCTTCACTCACACTATACACTCACACTCTTCACTCACACTATACACTCACACTTTTCACACTCTTCACACACACTCTTCACACCCACTCTTCACACACACTCTTCACTCACACTGTTCACTCACACCATACACTCACACTGTTGGCAGGAGCTTCTGTTGAGATCTTCATTTTTCCACTAGCTGTGTTCCAGTTCTTTATCCCAAAGTGTTGGTGCAGCGCTGCGTTGTGAAGTTTACCTCAGAAGTCTGGAGTGTGAACTCGGAATCTTCCAGCTCGATGTGTTTGAGCTTCAGCGTAGAGAAAAACATGGACATGACGATTAAAGTGTGTGTGTTTGTTTGTAAGCTAGCTATCTCCCATTAATGCTCAGGAGTGTGTGTTGTGTTTATATTCCCTGGTCAGTGTTGTTGATCTGATGAGTCTGTGAAGTAAACACCACTATAAACTCATTTAAAGTCCTGAAGTGAGGTTTTACTTACAGCGCACTGTCGCTCGAGTCAGATTGGGTTTCTCCTAGTTGGAGGTCGGAAATGACCTCCGTTAGAGTTACTGACTGTAGCTGAGCGCAGCGTTACTCCCTCGGCTTCTTCTCTCACTCCACTTTATGTAGAACTGCAAAACATTTTTTATTAAAATCTCAGTCTGAAGTCATTTCTCACTGTAACTTGAGTCGGCTGTGTTTGGTCTCAGGCAGACGTCATGGCACGTGACCTCATACATGTTTCTGAAGCATAATAGAGAAGAAAAGTGGGAGAAATGAGATAGTGTTGTTTTCTCACCGCTCTCATCTTCTCAGCTCCATCCTGAGCTTCACATCTTCTCACTGTCTCTATGGGTTTTCTTTCGATTCCACCTTCATTATTTCTTAAAGATGCTTCTTAAAGATTTATTGGCCTCCGGTTCTGTCGAGTGTTGTCGGTTCTTTTGTTCCAGATTCATTAACATGTCCCTCATGTCCCTCTCTCACTCGTCTCCTCGTGGGTTCGCTGGAATTCATTGAAAGTCATTAAGTGCAGCTCTTAAGCCTGATATGAATTCACATCATTTCTGCACAGTGGAAACTTTCACATGTAGAATCTTCTAGATTTTATTAATGTAAGGTTGTTCATCAACTCTCCAGACGTGTGTATTCACTCCATCTTTAAAGGATAAATAAGAAGGTGTGAAAGACAGAGACATCAGGGAGACAAAACCATTACCGTCGTGTTTGCTGCTCGGTGGTTTACTGCGTCTCCATCTGGAAAAAGTATGAAGCAACTCCATGGTTTTCGAAACCTCTGCTGCTTAACCAGGAAAAAGGAAGTGAGGTTCACTTTCAGCGTTATTTTTATAGACTTCTGGACCTGGCAAACATCAGAGGGGCAAGAAGATTCCAGAAGCCTGAATTCTTCTGAAACTAAAAATGTCTGCAGAAATATTTTTGTGCTTCTAGATGTTCTGTAGATCTGAGGAGTGAAGACAACGTGGTGTTGGAGATAAGCAGCAAGTGAATCTTTAGCTAAGATGGTCATAAGGAAGGAGTGTTACAACCATTCTCTCTCTCTCTCTCTCTCTCTCTCTTTCTCTCTCTCTCACACACACACACACACACACACACACACACACACACACACACACACACACACACACACACACACACACACACACACACACACACACACACACACACACACACACACACACACACACACACTTACAGCCTGTTCACCAGGCCATAAATCAGGACTCAGGTGAGTCGATGTGGTTTGCAGGTAAATGTTTTGATGTCTGAAGCCTCGGCGTCTGTCTTTCACTGATCAGATTTTCAGGCTGCACAGAGGCAGACTCGAGTCTGAACATGAGGCGTACTGACTCCCGCCTGCAGGTTTGACTCTAACAGTCAGCTTTAATGCCACGTGGAGCTGCAGAGGTCAAACACACAGCACTGCAGTCTCAGAACCCAGCAGTGGAACCAGTTTATCTTTCATTTACCTGCTGAGACCTGAATTTCTTATCCCAGTTAGACTGTGTGTGTGTCTGTGTGTGTGTGTGTCTGTGTCTGTGTGTGTCTGAGTGTGTGTCTGTGTGTGTGTGTGTCTGTATGTGTCTGAGTGTGTGTCTGTGTCTGTGTGTGTGTCTGTGTGTGTGTCTGTGTCTGTGTGTGTGTGTGTGTCTGAGTGTGTGTCTGTGTCTGTGTGTGTTTGTGTCTGTGTGTGTCTGTGTCTGTGTGTGTGTGTCTGACTGTGTGTCTGTGTCTGTGTGTCTGTGTGTGTCTGTGTCTGTGTGTGTCTGTGTGTGTCTGTGTGTGTCTGTGTGTCTGTGTGTGTCTGTGTGTGTGTGTGTGTGTGTGTGTGTCTGTGTGTGGGTGTGTGTGTCTGTGTGTGTGTGTGTGTGTGTGTCTCTGTGTATGTGTGTGTGTCTGTGTGTGGGTGTGTGTGTCTATGTGTGTGTCTGTGTGTCTGTGTCTGTGTGTTTCTGAGTGTGTGTGTGTCTGTGTGTGTGTGTGTGTGTCTCTGTGTATGTGTGTGTCTGTGTGTGGGTGTGTGTGTCTGTGTGTGTGTCTGTGTGTCTGTGTATGTGTGTGTGTGTGTGTGTGTCTGTGTGTGTGTGTCTGTGTCTGTGTGTGTCTGTGTGTTTCTGAGTGTGTGTGTCTGTGTGTGTGTGTCTCTGTGTATGTGTGTGTGTCTGTGTGTGGGTGTGTGTGTCTGTGTGTGTGTCTGTGTCTGTGTGTGTGTCTGAGTGTGTGTGTGTGTGTGTGTGTAACACAGACTGATGCTATAAAGAAAGCCACTTTGTGTTATTTTTGCAGATTTCAGAGTTCACAGTTGGATGTGATCAGATTTCTTGTGATCAGATCTCTTGTGATCAGATCTCTTGTGATCAGACATGTTGTACGTGTAGCTCAGTGTTTAAGATGTTGATCTACTGATCTGAAGGTCCACTGCTGGGCCCCTGAGCAAGGCCCTTACCTCTTGACACGAATCAGGTTTCCTGCGTGTGATGAAAACATTTCTCACTGTTCAGGATTCAAGTAAATCCCTGTGAGTTCTCTGAACAAAGCACCTGCAGTTATGGAACGTTACTAATTTATGTTACGTCACTTCGCTGTGTGGAGAAAGCTCTCGAGTCGTCGGTGAAACAATCAGCAGGAATCTTCTTCACTGTCCAACAAGCCGAGCTTCTGCCTTTATGTCTCTCGCTCCGGTCGTTCTCCGTTTGGTGAATGTTAATAAAAATGCTGAAGGACGTTGTCTGGTGTTGTCTGATGTTGTCTGATGTTGTCTGATGTCATTGTCTGATGTTGTCTGATGTTGTCTGATGTCATTGTCTGATGTCATTGTCTGATGTTGTCTGATGTCGTTGTCTGATGTCATTGTCTGATGTTGTCTGATGTTGTCTGATGTCATTGTCTGATGTCGTTGTCTGATGTCATTGTCTGATGTTGTCTGATGTTGTCTGATGTCATTGTCTGATGTTGTCTGATGTTGTCTGATGTCGTTGTCTGATGTCATTGTCTGATGTTGTCTGATGTCGTTGTCTGATGTCATTGTCTGATGTTGTCTGATGTCGTTGTCTGATGTCGTTATCTGTGAGTGAACTTTGTGTAAAGGTGAATTCTGGTGTTGTGAGCGGCGGCGCGGCCCTGAGCTGAGGCTCCTGACTGAACACTTGGATGTAAACGTGCTCTGTAAAGACAACTGGATTTAATATTTACTGGTTTATAACCTCATACAGAAAGAATGCGTGTAGAGAAAAGCGTCAGTCACAAAGCTCCGTTTTGTTTGATGGAGAGTAAACACTACAGCCAACGCAGCTTTACGTCAGCCGAAGCCGGCCTTTATTACACTTTACTTACGCCACGAGAGAAAAATGAGAAGCATGCAGCTGTTTGTGACGAGTTTATCTTCTATATTCAAATAAACAGTTTGTCTCTCAGCATGTGGTCGAATCCAGACGAATCTGAGCCTGTGTGTGTTACTGAGACGTTTATTCCTGTTACAGCAAACACAGAAAACTTATCACAGAAAACTTATCACAGAAAACTTATCACAGAAAACTTATAGAAACCTGGAAGGTATCAGGACCCTTTCAGAGGTGACGCAATAAAATTACATCAGTGCTTTATTATAAGGAGATAATTAACACTAAATGAATGTGTTATTATGTAGAAATAATGATGATTTTTTTTCTCCTCTCCCGTTAGTGCTGTGCTGTTTGTGTAGATTTTATGTTAAGTGGTTTGTTGTGTGTCTGTGTTTCTGTTCCTGGAGCTTCTCGTATCTCTCGTGTGCTTTTCTGGCCACGGGCTTCAGGACCTTAAAGGTTGCAGTAAATTCCGAACATCAGGACACAATGAGCTTTTCTCAGTAAGATGCACTGGACCTCTGACCTTCAGGACTAAATGTCGTCTCATGTAGTTCACTACAATCGTGAAAGAATCACTAGAATCGTGTGAGAATTTGCCGGCCGGTCGGACGGTGAAGGGAAGCGGAGGAGGTCAGAGCAAAAACACTACTGTTTTGTTTTCATGCCTTACAGCTGTGGAACTTTTTTTTTTTTTCCATCTGCAGTTTGATCTTTTTCTGCCTCTTGTTCATGTCCATTGTGGTCGTCATCATCAGGAGCAGCGTCTTTAGCGCCGAGTCTTTCTTCTCCTGGGCTGAATGAAGCTCATTGTGCCTTTGAGCTGCTCTTTGCTCTTCGTGAGGTCCGGTGGACGAGTCTGGACAATAGCGCAGTGTTCCCCGAGCGGGATAACAGACGAGGGTCGTCTGTGTCTCGTCCTGTTCCGCAGCACCGACCGGCCGTCTGTACCACGCTTCAGCTTCCTCTGCTGTAGACTGAACAGAGCAGACGGCTGTATCACGTGTAAGAAGTTCAGCTGATCTGTTTATGATCCCAAAATAAGCAGAATTGAGTGACAGACTCACAAAGCGTTCCATTATTTTATTATATAAATGTGTGGAATTTATAATAAAGAAGGATTTTGTGGAAAAGTTTTAGCTTTTAATTAAAGGTGTTTCGAGACGTTTTTACTGGATGTGACTGAAGACGTTTAGAATCTCAGTCATGTCGTTTTGGCAGCCGTGACTTTATCTACTGAAACTTTTTATTGCTCTTGAACGGAATCTTTATTATTTTTATCTCTCAGTAGCTCGAGCTCAGATCCTGAGACTGAGGTTGTTAATTCATGCAGTAATTCATGCTGCCGCTCACAGTGTGATGTAAAGTGGGAGATTTATCCTTATTTTAGCTCCTAATCAGACACTGTGTGTGTGTGTGTGTGTGTGTGTGTGTGTGTGTGTGTGTGTGTGTGTGTGTGTGTGTGTGTGTGGGTGTCTATCTGTGTCTGTGTGTTAGTGTGTGTGGGTGTCTATCTGTGTCTGTGTGTCTGTGTGTGTGGGTGTCTATCTGTGTCTGTGTGTCTGTGTGTGTGGGTGTCTATCTGTGTCTGTGTGTTAGTGTGTGTGGGTGTCTATCTGTGTCTGTGTGTCTGTGTGTGTGGGTGTCTATCTGTGTCTGTGTGTCTGTGTGTGTGGGTGTCTATCTGTGTCTGTGTGTTAGTGTGTGTGGGTGTCTATCTGTGTCTGTGTGTCTGTGTGTGTGGGTGTCTATCTGTGTCTGTGTGTCTGTGTGTGTGGGTGTCTATCTGTGTCTGCGTGTCTGTGTGTGTGGGTGTCTATCTGTGTCTGTGTGTCTGTGTGTGTGGGTGTCTATCTGTGTCTGTGTGTCAGTGTCTGCATGTGTGTGTGTGTTTGTGTGTCTATCTGTGTGTTTGTGTGAGTCACATGCTGCAGCTGCTCCACACCTGACCAGGACACACCTGTGTTTCAGTGTGTGTGTGTGTGTGTGTGTGTGTGTGTGTGTGTGTGGGTCGTGTTAGAGTCAGTAACTGAAACCTTTCTGTTCTAAAGTGCTAAAATCCTCCAAATATTCAGTGTCTGTTTTTAGTATTTTGGACAAAAACTCCAGTCTGAAGGATTCTGATATATTTAAGAAAGAAAACAGAGAAGAAGACAAACAGATTCTGTATCAGCTGCACGTTAGTGTGTGTTGCTCTCGATGGAAAGCGACAGAGCAGAAATAAGATAAGTGGAAATGAAAGAATAATCTCATCCTGATCTTCACGTCTTTTCTTCACACTTCATCATTTTGTGGTTCACCTAAAAAAACACATTCACCACCAAATCCACAGCAGCAGGAATCACTTCTGCTCAGATGTTGTTCCTCAGTCAGGATCAAAATGGTTTTGTTCTTCTGCTCTAAAGACTCGAGTGAGAAGAGCGGAAGCAGCAGATGGGCCTCTGACGCCTCCTGATGAATCGGTCTGTTCTCTGCTTCTTATCCCTGATGAGGTCCAGATTAGAGCTGTCTGACGTGCTCGGTCCATCACAGCTGAACTCCACTGAGATCTCAGCCAGTTCTTCTCCGGAAATATCTCACTTTTTATATTTTGAGAAATCTAACGTTGCCTCCATTTATCAATACGTCCAAATACAAACTTAACGCTTAATCTGAGCTAAAGTATGAGCAGGATTTGAGGTTAAGGAGGTGATTACTTCTGGCACACTGGAGCAAAACGTGAGACTTTGATGAAGCAGCACCTCATCTTCATCTTCATGGTCTGATGAGATGCTGAGGAACACACGGCTCTTACGGCAACATTTACTCCTA
>NC_062538.1:430000-432500 GCF_022655615.1 Tachysurus fulvidraco
ATTTAAGAGATCTCTCGTGTTCCTAACAGATTTAAGAGATCTCTCGTGTTCCTAACAGATTTAAGAGATCTCTCTCGTGTTCCTAACAGATTTAAGAGATCTCTCTCATGTTCCTAACAGATTTAAGAGATCTCTCGTGTTCCTAACAGATTTAAGAGATCTCTCTCATGTTCCTAACAGATTTAAGAGATCTCTCTCATGTTCCTAACAGATTTAAGAGATCTCTCTCATGTTCCTAACAGATTTAAGAGATCTCTCTCATGTTCCTAACAGATTTAAGAGATCTCTCGTGTTCCTAACAGATTTAAGAGATCTCTCGTGTTCCTAACAGATTTAAGAGATCTCTCTCGTGTTCCTAACAGATTTAAGAGATCTCTCTCATGTTCCTAACAGATTTAAGAGATCTCTCGTGTTCCTAACAGATTTAAGAGATCTCTCTCATGTTCCTAACAGATTTAAGAGATCTCTCTCATGTTCCTAACAGATTTAAGAGATCTCTCTCATGTTCCTAACAGATTTAAGAGATCTCTCGTGTTCCTAACAGATTTAAGAGATCTCTCGTGTTCCTAACAGATTTAAGAGATCTCTCTCATGTTCCTAACAGATTTAAGAGATCTCTCGTGTTCCTAACAGATTTAAGAGATCTCTCTCATGTTCCTAACAGATTTAAGAGATCTCTCTCATGTTCCTAACAGATTTAAGAGATCTCTCTCATGTTCCTAACAGATTTAAGAGATCTCTCTCATGTTCCTAACAGATTTAAGAGATCTCTCGTGTTCCTAACAGATTTAAGAGATCTCTCGTGTTCCTAACAGATTTAAGAGATCTCTCGTGTTCCTAACAGATTTAAGAGATCTCTCGTGTTCCTAACAGATTTGCTGCTCGTGTTTCCTGCTCCACTGATTTATGGCCTGTTTCATGGTAACTGAGTTGTTTTTGCTGAAATCCATGAAAACTCCAGAGCTTAAGATGAACTCACTGGTTGTCTGGAAGCTGCTGCTGCTGTAAGAGACTGGAATAAACCTGGATCTGAGTTTATATCAGATTTCAAACATCAGATCTGAGATGTGGAGACTGATCTGGGTCGAAGAGCTCGATTAACGTAGTGTAACGTAACGTAACGTGTCGTCTAGTTAATGATGACTTATAGACATAAAGAGATTTTAGTTCTGTTCAGTGAAGCGTGTGTGTGTGTGTGTGTGAGTGTGTGTGTGTGTGTGTGAGTGTGTGTGTGTGTGTGTGTGTGTGTGTGTGTGTGTGTGTGTGTGAGTGTGTGTGTGTGTGTGTGTGTGGGTGATTGTTGTGTGAGTGTGTGTAGTGCGTGTAGTGTGTTGTGTGTGTGTGTGTGTTGTGTGTGGCGTGTGTGGTGTGTGTGTGCGTGGATGTGTTGTGCGTGTGTGTGTGTGTGCGTGTGTGTGTTGCTGAGTGTGTGCGTGTGTGTGTGTGATTGTGTGTGTGCGTGTGTGCCTAGTAGTGTGTGGTGCGTGTGGTGTGGTCATTATGTGTGTGTGTGTGTGTGTGTGTGGTTGTGGTCTGTGTTTCTCTGTGTGTGTGTGTGTGTGTGTGCGTGTGCGTGTGTGCGTGTGTGCGTGTGTGCGTGTGTGTGTGTGTGTGTGTGTGTGTGTGTGTGTGTGTGTGTGTGTGTGTGTGTGTGTGTGTGTGTGTGTGTGTGTGTGTGTGTGTGTGTGTGTGTGTGTGTGAGAGATAGTGTAAAGTGACTTTGTTCTATTTTCAGTTAGAGATAATTAAAGACTAAAAACAGACCCTGTGTTTATTGTTAGTGATTTTAAAGTTCACTCATGTTTTATTTTTTTATTTTTAATGACATAAAAAAAAACACTGACTCATCATCATCATCATCATCATCATCATCATCAACTCCATCATCATTATCAAATTCATCATTAACATCATCATCATGATAATGAGTGATGATGATGATGATGAGTGATGACGATGATGAGTGATGATGATGATGAGTGATGACAATGATGAGTGATGATGATGATGAGTGATGATGATGATGATGAGTGATGATGATGATGAGTGATGACAATGATGAGTGATGATGATGATGAGTGATGATGATGATGATGATACAGGAAGTCACTAGTCATTTTCCGCCGCTCCAGCAGTCAGTGTCCGTGAGAGAGCCGGATGTTCAAGCTGGTCTTGGCGCGGGGTCAGAGGTCACATGTTCCCACTCACTGTGATGATGAGCTTCCTGCTGATTTGAGGTCTTCTCGGGTCTACAGAAATGTCCCCGACCCGAAGTGACCCGAATCACTTTTTACCCCAAACCCGACGTGCATAATATTTTTTTTAAGAAAGACCGAGACAAACCGAATAAATCAGACCCGAGTCCGACCCGCTGCCAATTTGTTTTTACCCCGACTGGACCCGGATGTTGCATCACTCTACACTAAAGTAACCGCTACAGCGTGGATTCAACATTGATTGACAGGTCTGTTTCAACGAAAATTAGCGTCACCAGGCACAC
>NC_062538.1:440000-447500 GCF_022655615.1 Tachysurus fulvidraco
ACCAATAATAATAATAATAATAATAAAACTAGTTAATAAATGCTTTGTGACTTTATATAAAAAAAAAGAAATCCAGATTTTTTAGTGAAATTATCAGCTATCAAATGAGATGTTCTGTAGAGCTGGAAGTGTTGATTTCTCAACAACTTGCTAGTAATTACAATATTCATCCGTTTATAGTTACATATAACATTGTGAAACCTTTATAAGACATGTTTTTTAAGATCCTTCTTTATAGCCGCAGTAAACAGTCTTAACTTCGGCGGTTTGTGTTTCCCGCAGGATTAAACCTGAAGCAGCAGCTAAACTGACTCGTGTTTATTAAACTTAATAAACGGTTATTAGTTGTAGATCATGTGGCACGCCTGCTGTACACGTCCCTGTGAATGACCTGTTGCTATGGAAACGACACCTTATCAGAGAGAGCGCTTTAATATACACCTGAGCTACAGCCTGAATTAACACCTGACCACCAATCAGATTAGAGCTGATAGGAATTAAAGAGGTTACTGTTTCTCATCGTTTTCAGGTTCTTTTGTGTCCACGTGGGTGAAGTATTACTGCACTTACCAGCGTGACACCAAACATCTCACCATTGTGCTGTTCGACCAGAAATCTGGAGGCAAAACTGTAAGTCACCTCTCTGACCCCTGTGGCTGTCTGAGCTACTGGGTTTTAGCCCCAATTTCCTCCTTTGGGTTTGGTGACTCAACACTGTGAGCTTGTGTAGCTGAACACTTGTGTGTGCATGTGTATGTGTGTTTGTGTGTATGTGTGTTTGTGCATGTAATTTGGGTATGGGTGGTGGTGGAGTGTGTTGAGTGGGTAGTTGTGGTGTGTGTGTGTGTGTTGGATGGGGTGGGTGTGGATGTGTGTGTTTGTTATTAAAGTGGGCGTAGTGTGTTTGGGTTTGTGATTGTAGTGTGGGGTGTGGGGGTGTGTGTGGGTGGGTGTGGGGTTGTGTGTGGGTGGGGGTATTTGTGTTGTATTTGTGTATATGTGTGGGTGGATGAGAGGGTTTGTGGGGATTAGTGTGGTGTGTGTGGGTGGGTGTATTTGTGTGTGTGTGTGTGTGTATTTGTGTGTGTTTGTGTGTGTGTGTGTGTACGGGTGTGAGTGTGGGGTGTGTGTGTGTGATGAATTGGTGTGTATTTGTGATGTGGGTATTTGTGTGTTGTGCATTTGGTATGTGTGTGTGTGAGTGTCTATTTGTGTGTGTGTGCATGTGTGTATTTGTGTGTGTTTGTGTGTGTGTGTGTGTGTTTGTTTGTGTGTGTGTATTTGTGTGTGTGTGTGTTTGTTTGTGTGTGTGTATTTGTGTGTGTTTGTGTGTGCGTGTGTGTGTGTGTGTGTATTTGTGTGTGTGTGTGTGTGTGTGTGTGTGTGTGTGTGTGTATTTGTGTGTGTGTGTGTGTGTGTGTGTACTTTTCGTCTGCCAGTGAAACAGTCAGCAGGAAGGAGGCGATGCTAAAATAGCAGCCTGTTTGCAGTCCTTTGCCCTGCTGTCTCTCTCCTGAGCCAATTGTGGGTCATTAACACTTCAGAGACAGAACTTGTGCAGACTCAATGTTACTAAACACACCTTAACACACACCTTAACACACACCTTAAACACACACCGGAACACACACCGGAAACACACACCCGGAACACACACCGGAAACACACACCGGAAAACACACACCGGAACACACAACCGGAAACACACACCGGAACACACACCGGAAACACACACCGGAACACACACCGGAAACACACACGGAACACACACCGGAAACACACACCGGAACACACACGCTGAAACACACACCGGAACACACACCGGAAACCACACCGGAACACACACCCGGAACACACACCCGGGAAACCACACACCGGACCACACACCCGGAAACACACACCGGTAACACACACCGGAAACACAACCGGAAACACACACCGGAACACACACCGGAACATCACACCGGAACACCACCGGAACACACACCGGAAACACACACCGGAACACACACCGAACACACACCGGAAACACACACCGGAACACACACCGGAACACACACCGGAAACAACACCGGAACACACACCGGAAACACCACACCGGAAACACACACCGGAAACACACACCTGAACACACACCGGAAACACCACACCTGAAACACACACCGGAACACCACACGGCGGAAACACACCCCGGAACACACACCTGAAACACACACCTTAACACACACCTAAACACACACCGAACACACACCTTAAACACACACCTTAACACACACCCTTAAACACACACCAACACACCTTAACACACACCGTAAACACACACCTTAACACACACCAAACACAACCAAACACACCCTTAAACACACACCTTAACACACACCTTAAACACACACCTTAAACACACCGCACCACCTTAAACACACACCAAACACACACCTAAACACACACCAACCACCCTTAACACACACCAAACACCTTAACACACACCTTAAACACACACCTTAACACACACCTTAACACACACCTTAAACACACACCTTAACACACACCTTAAACACACACCTTAACACACACCTTAACACACACCTTAAACACACACCTTAACACACACCTTAAACACACACCTTAACACACACCTTAACACACACCTTAAACACACACCTTAACACACACCTCCCTGTCAGACCTTGTACTGTATAATACAGAAGATTTTGTTGTTATAGAATTATAAATACAATCTTTACTGTGATTAAACACTAACACAAGTCTCTGCTCTGAGTGACAGGGAGTTGGTTATAAACTTCTATTTCAATGTCAGTCTTTTAGAGGCGTGGCTTACAGGAAATGGACACAGGAAGTGCCTTGTCTTTTACACATGTTTCATGGACATAAACATTTGATATATAAGTTGGTCAAAACTCAATTAGGACCATTTTAAGTGAGAAATTCTCTTTATTAACAATCCTAATTAACACACACACACACACACACACACACACACACACACACACACACACACACACACACACACACACACATATGCTGCAGATACGGTAGATAATATTTAGCTAGAATATTCAGACTGGTAATATTGTGTCTGTTCAGATGAGAAGTTTAATAATTCTCTTTACACGAGCAGATGTTCTCCATTCTAACGTGTTCAGTATTATAATTAATTACAGTGAGTCAGTAGGTTAGTTTAACACTCACACACTCCACAGTCTCAGCTCTTATCAGCTCTCTACAGTCTGGAGTTGTTTCTTCTCTTGTTGTCCTTACTGATAATACTATGTACGTCACCGGTCTCACGTCACCTGTCTCATGTCACCGGTCTCATGTCACCGGTCTCACTTCACCTGTCTCACTTCACCTGTCTCATGTCACCTGTCTCACTTCACCTGTCTCACTTCACCGGTCTCACTTCACCTGTCTCCCTTCACCTGTCTCACTTCACCGGTCTCACTTCACCAGTCTCACTTCACCTGTCTCACGTCACCGGTCTCACTTCACCAGTCTCACTTCACCTGTCTCACGTCACCGGTCTCACTTCACCAGTCTCACTTCACTTGTCTCATGTCACTGGTCTCACTTCACCTGTCTCACTTCACCTGTCTCATGTCACCGGTCTCAATTCACCTGTCTCACTTCACCTGTCTCACTTCACCTGTCTCATGTCACCGGTCTCACTTCACTTGTCTCACTTTACTTGTCTCACTTCACCTGTCTCACGTCTCCGGTCACCGCACTCACTTCACCGGTCTCGCTTCACCTGTCTCACTTCACCGGTCTCGCTTCACCTGTCTCACTTCACCGCACTCACTTCACCGGTCTCGCTTCACCTGTCTCACTTCACCGGTCTCGCTTCACCTGTCTCACTTCACCGCACTCGCTTCACCTGTCTCACTTCACCGGTCTCACTTCACCTGTCTCACTTCACCTGTCTCACTTCACCTGTCTCATGTCACCAGTCTCACTTCACTTGTCTCACTTTACTTGTCTCACTTCACCTGTATCACATCACCGGTCACCGCACTCACTTCACCGGTCTCGCTTCACCTGTCTCACTTCACCGGTCTCGCTTCACCTGTCTCACTTCACCGCACTCACTTCACCGGTCTCGCTTCACCTGTCTCACTTCACCTGTCTCACTTCACCTGTCTCATGTCACCGGTCTCACTTCACTTGTCTCACTTTACTTGTCTCACTTCACCTGTCTCACTTCACCTGTCTCACGTCACCGGTCACCGCACTCACTTCACCGGTCTCGCTTCACCTGTCTCACTTCACCGGTCTCACTTCACCTGTCTCACGTCACCGGTCACCGCACTCACTTCACCGGTCTCGCTTCACCTGTCTCACTTCACCGGTCTCACTTCACCTGTCTCACGTCACCGGTCACCGCACTCACTTCACCGGTCTCGCTTCACCGGTCTCACTTCACCGGTCTCACTTCACCTGTCTCATTTCGCCTTTCTCACTTCACCAGTCTCACATCACCGGTCTCACTTCACCGGTCTCACGTCACCTGTCTCACGTCACCAGTCTCACTTCACCAGTTTCACATCACCAGTCTCACTTCACCTGGATTTTGGGCTTCTGCACATTCAGAGCTAAAGTGTGAGGATTAAAGAGCACAAGATGGAGATGATGGTGAAGAACTAGAAGTGTGGAGATGGGCGGGTTTTACATTCTAGTGTTCTGTGAGAGAAGGACTAAATAAAACTCATGACCCACTAATAGACTTCTGTGTGTGTGTGTGTGTGTGTGTGTGTGTGTGTGTGTGTGTGTGTGTGTGTGTGTGTGTGAGAGAGAGAGAGTGCTAAGAGCATGTCTTTATTTTTCTTCTCTCTATTTTTAATCATTAAGTCACAGTTACTCTCTCATTACCTCAACATTGATTACCTCTAAACGTTGTGTGTTGGTTTGCAGTTGAACTGCTAATTACTTCACATCTTCATCATGAGTCATCCTCAGATCTTTATTTGTTTTAGGGGGAGGAGGAGAGCTTCGTCCTGAAGTCTTGCATCCGAAGGAAAACCGACTCCATCGAGAAGCGATTCTGCTTTGATGTAGAGGCTGTGGATCGGTGAGTTGCAGTTCTGTGTGTACGCCACCAGAGGATGCTACAGTCCACACACACACACACACACACACACCACACACCACACACACACACACAGGAGAAGATTTAGCACAGCAGACTTGGCGGAGATGTTAAATACACAGACTGACGCGCTCAGTGCCAACGCACAGCTAATTGCTTTGGCTCATGATGCAACTGTGAGCGAGAGCAGAGAGGAAGTGTGAGGAATTCACCATTGTGTGTCCTGTAGTGGGTGGAGGAGCTGAGGGTGTAGCTGCACATTTGAAGTTGTGTTGAAGTGTTATATAATTTACATAAACTTATTTTATGGAGATAAACATTTCCTCAGATGGAGAGATAGAGAGAGAGAGAGAGAGGGAGAGAGAGAGATGAGAGAGAGAGACAGAGATGAGAGAGAGAGAGAGAGAGAGAGAGAGAGATGAGAGAGAGAGAGAGAGAGAGAGAGACAGAGATGAGAGAGAGAGAGAGAGACAGAGATGAGAGAGAGAGAGACAGAGATGAGAGAGAGAGAGACAGAGATAAGAGAGAGAGAGAGACAGAGATGTGAGAGAGAGAGAGAGAGAGAGAGAGAGAGAGAGAGAGAGATGAGAGGGAGAGAGAGAGACAGAGATGAGAGAGATGAGAGAGACAGAGATGAGAGAGAGAAAGACAGAGATGAGAGAGAGAGAGAGAGAGAGACAGAGAGAGATGAGAGAGAGAGAGAGAGAGAGAGAGACAAAGATGAGAGAGAGAGATGAGAGACAGAGAGAGAGACAGAGATGAGAGACCGAGAGAGAGAGACAGAGATGAGAGAGAGAGAGAGAGAGAGAGAGAGAGAGAGAAATGGAGAGATGATCATGTGCTCTAAACTTCACACGTTTATACTTCCAACAGCTCCAGATAACTGATATGGTGCAGCTTCTCTTCTTGTGTGTTGAGATTAATTAATGTTAATAAACAGGAAGTTCATTTAGTTTCAGTTTAATATAAAATCTCCATGATCAGTAATCTCTTGTGAAACAGACACTGCTGTGTCATCGGTGCTTGGACCCACCAGTCGCTGTGTATTTTATTATGTATGCACATGTAGGCAAACACACACACACACACACACCACACACACACACACACACACACACACACAGTGTCATAACACTGTTTGGTTGATGGCAGCTGAAGGTTTCGTGACTCAGCCTTTACTGCCTTATAGAGAGAGTTACAGCAGCAGTGATGTCAGAGGTTCAGGATGAAAGATGTTACAGTGGGTGGAACTTTACTGATGGATGAAAAGTGAATCCCAGAAGAGACGTGTGTGTGTGTGTGTGTGTGTGTGTGTGTGTGTGTGTGTGTGTGTTCCAGGCCTGGAGTGATGATAACAATGCAGGCTCTGTCAGAAGAGGACCGTAAGTTGTGGATGGAGGCGATGGATGGCAGAGAGCCGGTACAGTCCTTTATCTTCCTTCACCCCAAGGCTACGTTCCCTTCTGAGCATCATGTGAAGTGTCAAACTACATCACTTACTTTTTGATTACATAAATGTATCCACTACATGGTGTAATAAAGTAGATGGTGTAATAAAGTAGATGGTGTAATAAAGTAGATGGTGTAATAAATAAGCTGTAGGTTTTCTCCCATCTTTAGGACAGAAGGAGTTTACAGTTATAAGAATTGTTTATGATACAAAACACTAAAAAGAATCCATTTTAGATCAGTGTCTATTACAGTGTTATTACATGCTGTTACACATACACAGCTCCAGAAGTTATGGCACCCTTCTTGAAAGTCCTATGTAAAAGTAACGTCTGATAAAGGATTTAATTATTTGAGTTGTTTTTTTTGTAGATGTAAGCAGATTTCGTAAGCGATCAGAACACTAACAGTTAATAAGAAGTGATTCAGCACTGAATGTATAAGTGATATGTGAGTCTCTAAAAGTTCCTTCATTAACTGTTTATAAACCTGCAACTAAAACCATTTCTGTGTTGATTTGGATTCATTATTTTGTTGAAAGATCTAAAGGTTAAATCTTCACCTTATATTACAGGGAGCAGTTTCTTAAGCTAAAGCATCCTGCTGTGTTGCTGCAGATCTGATGGTTTCCTATAAGAGCTTTTCAGTTTGTGGCTATTCCTCTGTTCTTCCTCTACTCTTCCTCTACTATTCCTCTACTCTTCCTCTACACTTCCTCTACACTTCCTCTACTATTCCTCTGTTCTTCCTCTGCTATTCCTCTACACTTCCTCTACTATTCCTCTGTTCTTCCTCTGCTATTCCTCTACACTTCCTCTACTATTCCTCTACACTTCCTCTACTATTCCTCTACTCTTCCTCTACTATTCCTCTACACTTCCTCTACTATTCCTCTACACTTCCTCTACTATTCCTCTACTATTCCTCTGTTCTTCCTCTACTATTCC
>NC_062538.1:452500-457500 GCF_022655615.1 Tachysurus fulvidraco
CACAGGGATACAGAGATACAGAGACACAGGGATACAGAGCCACAGAGAGACAGGGATACAGAGACACAGAGATACAGAGACACAGAGATACAGAGACACAGGGATACAGAGACACAGGGATACAGAGACACAGGGATACAGAGACACAGGGATACAGAGATACCGAGACACAGAGATTCAGAGACACAGGGATACAGAGACACAGAGACACAGAGATACAGAGACACAGGGATACAGAGACACAGGGATACAGAGACACAGGGATACAGAGACACAGGGACACAGGGATACAGAGACACAGGGATACAGAGACACAGGGATACAGAGACACAGGGATACAGAGACACAGAGACACAGGGATACAGAGACACAGGGATACAGAGACACAGGGATACAGAGACACAGAGATACAGAGACACAGAGATACAGAGACACAGGGATACAGAGACACAGGGATACAGAGACACAGGGATACAGAGATACCGAGACACAGAGATTCAGAGACACAGGGATACAGAGACACAGAGATACAGAGACACAGGGATACAGAGACACAGGGATACAGAGCCACAGAGAGACAGGGATACAGAGACACAGAGATACAGAGACACAGAGATACAGAGACACAGAGATACAGAGACACAGGGATACAGAGACACAGGGATACAGAGACACAGGGATACAGAGACACAGGGATACAGAGATACCGAGACACAGAGATTCAGAGACACAGGGATACAGAGACACAGAGACACAGAGATACAGAGACACAGGGATACAGAGACACAGGGATACAGAGACACAGGGATACAGAGACACAGGGACACAGGGATACAGAGACACAGGGATACAGAGACACAGGGATACAGAGACACAGGGATACAGAGACACAGAGACACAGGGATACAGAGACACAGGGATACAGAGACACAGGGATACAGAGCCACAGAGAGACAGGGATACAGAGACACAGAGATACAGAGATACAGAGACACAGGGATACAGAGACACAGGGATACAGAGACACAGGGATACAGAGACACAGGGATACAGAGCCACAGAGATACCGAGACACAGAGATTCAGAGACACAGGGATACAGAGACACAGAGATACAGAGACACAGAGACACAGAGATACAGAGACACAGGGATACAGAGACACAGGGATACAGAGACACAGGGATACAGAGACACAGGGATACAGAGACACAGAGATACAGAGATACAGAGACACAGGGATACAGAGACACAGGGATACAGAGACACAGGGATACAGAGACACAGAGATACCGAGACACAGAGATTCAGAGACACAGGGATACAGAGACACAGGGATACAGAGACACAGAGCCACAGAGACACAGAGATACAGAGACACAGAGATACAGAGACACAGAGATATATCTATATAGAGGGACATCAGTGGTTGTTTTTGAAAATCACTAAAGTTCCAGGATGTTTTAGTTCAGAACCTGGCTGCTTCTGTCAGGAGGTTAATGTATGAAACTCTTTGTCTTGATCTTCTCTCTGTCTGTGATTCCCTCACGACTCGTCACACTTTCCGTCCCCGGTTCTTTCCTCACTCACTCTTCCTTTGTCCCGTATCAGAGCTGGATAATCCCGAGGCACGTGTCGAGGAGATCCACAGCATCGTGCACCGTCTTCCAGAGAAGAACCATCAGATGTTGGAGCTGCTGATGAAGCACTTAGCGAAGTAGGTTGTTTATCAATTCGGTTCATTTCAAATGACTTTGTATAATTTACGATGACTTAATGACCTCGTTTTCACAAAGTTCTTTATTTCTACACCGTAATTTGGTTCAAAAGAAAATGAATAAAACTTTAATACATTTGTTGTGAAGAACGATTAAAGAAATAAAACAGAGTTTTAGATTCTAGTTTTTATTTTTATTAGAACTGAAAATTCTACCTGTTAAAATATTACATTTGCAGGCAGCTTGTCCTGATTCTCAGGGTTCCAGTGTTCAGTTTAATGTAGAGACTGAACATTCATCCACTAGATGTTAGTTAGATTATTAAACCACATGCTATTCAAAATCCAAGAAATAAAAAAAACAAGAAAACAAAATATAGTTTTGGATACAGCTTCATTTTAATGTTAGATTGCATCACTTCCTGAAATATTAACATTATTCAAATATTTTATTAGGATTCATTCATTCATTCATTCATTCATTTATTCATTCCCTACCACTTATCCGAACTTCTCGGGTCACGGGGAGCCTGTGCCTCAGGCGTCATCGGGCATCGAGGCAGGATACACCCTGGAGGGAGTGCCAACCCATCACAGGGCACACACACTCTCATTCACTCACACACACACACATACACTCTCATTCACTCACACACACAATTTTCCAGAGATGCCAATCAACCTACCATGCATGTCTTTGGACCGGGGGAGGAAACCGGAGTACCCGGAGGAAACCCCCGAGGCACGGGGAGAACATGCAAACTCCACACAACAAGGCGGAGGTGCGACTAAGCCTCTCCCCCCCCCCCCCCCGAAATATTAATATTATTAAAATATTTTATTAGGATTCATGTTTGTTAAATATTTCCTGCTACAGACATTTCATCAAATGAAACATTCTATAGAGCCGTATATGCCCCGCCCACTGGCAGGTTTGTTAAGATCAGACGGGGTGTGGCACATTGTCTCTCAAACCCTATTGGCTGCTGTGTGAATCGGTCGCACACATCAGCATGATGTTCCTCTGGTTTACTGATTCAGAAGGAAATGCATCAACACACAGAATCATATCCCAGTTAAGAAGCTTTTCATTACACAAAACGTTCCCAGATTTCCCCCATAACGGATTCTATCTAGAATTCTGCATCAGACAGTCGTACTGAGCTTTACTCCTGCAACAGCACTGATATTTACTGACACCATGACTAAAGTAAAGCTGTTGTGATGTTTATAACGTGCCGGTGGTGTTTGTGCAGTGTGGCGAGTCACCACCAGCAGAATCTGATGACGGTGGCTAATCTGGGCGTGGTGTTCGGCCCCACCCTGCTCCGGCCGCAAGAGGAGACCGTGGCTGCAATTATGGACATCAAGTTCCAGAACGTGGTGGTGGAGATCCTGATAGAGAACCATGAACGTGTGAGTGTTCAAATTTCTCTATTTGTGACACATTTCCTGTAACGTCCCAGAGAGGGGACACAAAGCACAAGGCGGCAACTTAAAATGTGGAAAATGTTCACAAGAGTATTTTTATACCTCAGACTCTCGCTCATGGCCTCGTGACTCGTCTGTAAGCGCACGCCTCCTGATCTTCTTTACTTTAGGAAATGCTCTTGTTTGCAGCTTTTATTTATCCAGCTTTCTTCAAGGGTTTTCAGCATGAATGCTGCTTTCTCTTTCTCTCCATTCACAAGGACATGTGAAGAAAATGGATCATGAGCCTCATGAAGAGGCTGAAAGAGAGAGGCAGTGTTCAGCTCGAACTGTTAGCTGTGGCAGGTAGCGCTAAAGCCCAGGCAATCTGTTTCCACCCCACTGCCCCATGACAGTAACCTGAGCTGCCTGTCACCTGACTGAACCTTGGCCTGATAAGCATACAGAGATTTTATCCAGTTTGTTCTGTTTGTGTCCTCACAGGACCTCACAAGGCTTTCATATACAAACAGAGGCACGAGGCATGAGGGCAAATTGCAATATTTTGCTTTTCTTCTCACATCCCTTTCTCCTGACTTTATTCTCCGTGAGAAGCTGGAAGCAAACATGGAATGTTTTTTTACTGAGCTGGACACAGATGATGGCTGTGTGTGGAAACGGTCCTATTATCTGTCATTAGCAGCATCAGTGTGTGTTAAACTGACTGCACATTTACTCACCCTGTAGATCAGTGACGATGGAGACAGAACAAGGTCTTGTTTTATTGTTTAACTGTTGTGCTTCTTCCACCGTAACAACAGCAAACACTGATCTGATCTCCATAAACACTGATCCGATCTCCTTAAACACTGATCCGATCTCCTTAAACACTGATCCGATCTCCTTAAACACTAAACTGATCTCCTTAAACACTAAACCGATCTCCTTAAACACTGATCCGATCTCCTTAAACACTAAACTGATCTCCTTAAACACTGATCCGATCTCTTTAAACACTGATCCGATCTCTTTAAACACTGATCCGATCTCTTTAAACACTAAACTGATCTCCTTAAACACTGATCTGATCTCCTTAAACACTGATCTGATCTCCATAAACACTAAACTGATCTCCTTAAACACTGATCCGATCTCCTTAAACACTAAACTGATCTCCTTAAACACTGATCTGATCTCCTTAAACACTGATCCGATCTCCTTAAACACTGATCTGATCTCCATAAACACTGATCTGATCTCCTTAAACACTGATCCGATCTCCTTAAACACTGATCTGATCTCCATAAACACTGATCTGATCTCCTTAAACACTGATCCGATCTCCTTAAACACTAAACTGATCTCCTTAAACACTGATCTGATCTCCTTAAACACTGATCTGATCTCCATAAACACTGATCTGATCTCCTTAAACACTGATCTGATCTCCTTAAACACTGATCCGATCTCCTTAAACACTGATCTGATCTCCTTAAACACTGATCTGATCTCCTTAAACACTGATCTGATCTCCTTAAACACTGATCTGATCTCCTTAAACACTGATCCGATCTCCTTAAACACTGATCTGATCTCCTTAAACACTGATCTGATCTCCTTAAACACTGATCTGATCTCCTTAAACACTGATCCGATCTCCATAAACACTGATCTGATCTCCTTAAACACTTATCTGATCTCCATAAACACTGATCCGATCTCCTTAAACACTGATCCGATCTCCTTAAACACTAAACTGATCTCCATAAACACTGATCCGATCTCCATAAACACTGATCCGATCTCCTTAAACACTAAACTGATCTCCTTAAACACTGATCTGATCTCCTTAAACACTGATCTGATCTCCTTAAA
>NC_062538.1:462500-464097 GCF_022655615.1 Tachysurus fulvidraco
CTGTGGGATTGTGTGGACCACTGATGCTGCTCCTTTCACCAGGATTAGCTCGTTCTGGTGAGCAGGGCAACTGTAGCAGGGCAGAAATTTCAGCATCCTGAGTTCTTCAGTATGATCCATTCCACTGCTGGTGTCTGTCTGTGGAGATCATGTGGATAAGTGTTGGGTTTTATTCTCCTGTGAGCTCCTGGTGTGGCTGAAACACCCAACCTCACTCATTGGGGGTGCACATACTTCTGGCCATATAGTATACACCACATATTAAATATTATGTACCATGTGTGGTCAATAAAGTGCTCACAAACTCTCCTTTTTTTTATTCTAGTCAAATTCCAAGAACTCGAGGTAGCAGCATATCATCCAGGTAAGAAAGCATTGTGTGATGTTTCTTCATCAGACTGACGGTAAGATGGTCTGACTTCTGGTCTGACTTCTGGTCTGACTTCTGGTCTGACTTCTGGTCTGACATTCTGGTCTGGACATCTGGTCTGACTTCTGGTCTGACATCTGGTCTAGACTTCTGGTCTGACTCTGGTCTGACTTCTGGTCTGACTTCTGGTCTGACTTCTGGTCTGACTTCTGGTCTGACTTCTGGACAGGCGAGACTCGATTCGTGTCTCATTTCAAACTGAACTGATTCTGATGTAGACACAGAGGAGATCACTGGTTCTCATGCTAGCAGAAGCTGTTATGAGATGGTAAAATGGTCTGTAAAGAGATGTAACAGTACTCAGACACCTCAGTACTCCTGTTCTTGATTGACTGGAGAGGAACCTGACATGGTCTTCTGCTGTTGTGGCTCCTCCATCTTAAGGTGGATTGGTATTTTAAGGTAGTGTAGTTTTCCTGTCAGCTCAGGTCTTTCTCCACTGACCCTCTCTGAGTAAACTCTAGAGTCTGTTTGTGTGAAAATCTCAGGAGTTTGTGAAAAACTCCACGGTCACCCTGTTTCTGATGTTTGCTGAGATCATTAACGCTTGTCCTGGACCTGCATGGGCTTCTGCTTTAGGCTGCTGTTGCATGATAATTGGATAATTGATTAATGATCAGTGTTCGATGTTCTTCAGTGGATATTAAACAGCTTCTCTGGTGTAGATGGGATTTGTTCTGCTTGTGCATGCAGCTGAACATCTGCACACAGTGAGGTGCTACTGAAGCGCTGAGCCTCTCACCTCCATTTTCTATTACATGTAACTTCATACATTACTGGCTCAGACGTGTGTGTGTGTGTGTGTGTGTGTGTGTGTGTGTGTGTGTGTGTGTGTGTGTTTGAATCACAGCTCAGCCTTCACCCAGCTCCACCTCTCCACGCTCTCCTTCCTGCCGATGTTCTCTGCTCCCTCCAGTCCTCAGTCAGCTCCCTGCACTTCCAGTGAATGTTCTCCGCTCAGGTTTGTCCTGAGTCTTTTTCTGCGGTGTTTGTGGCTATTTAACACCTCTGACACTTTTAAACAGAAACACGGTGTGTAAATGTAGTAGTGAGTGTTTGTGCTGGTGACGTTCCTACTTATTTTTACGGAGGTCTAGCAGATGCTCATATTCTTCTACTCAAGAGTTAACTCAAGATTATTACGGAAACGGTCCTCAGTTCCTCTTT
>NC_062538.1:464597-469597 GCF_022655615.1 Tachysurus fulvidraco
CACCGTCACCAGGCACACGTCCACCAGCCACCCGTCCAGCCACACGTCACCAGTCACACGTCACCAGCCACACGTCACCAGTCACACGTCACCAGCCACACGTCTCCGGCCGCACGTCACCGGCCGCACGTCACCGGCCGCACGTCACCGGCCGCACGTCACCAGCCGCACGTCACCAGCCGCACGTCACCAGTCACACGTCACCAGCCACACGTCACCAGCCACACGTCACCATCCACACGTCACCAGCCACACGTCACCAGCCACACGTCACCGTCCACACGTCACCAGCCGCATGTCGCAAGCAGTCTTGGCAAACAGAGGAGAGGTTGGAAAAGGACTCGAGTCGAGGCACACACATGAGATACAGTAGTTCGGGTCTTCTCGGGTCGGTAAAAACACATTCATTTTAAATTACCCGAGACCCGACGCAGCTATTATTAGACCCGACCCGTGTCCGAGGCACACGTTAAACCTTTAGACCCGAACCCGCTCGGCTCTCGGGTCGGACCTCGGGGTTTCGGATCTAAGTGGACCCGTGAAGACGTCTACTGCTGATCACTCGGGTTTCAGAGTAGCGTACACGTATAACGTGTCCTCTGATGACGGCGGCGTGTCATCTCCTGTCCTCTGTTACGTCATTCTGCAGAAACATCTCTCATGAAGCCGTCACTGGACGTGTGAGTGTCACCTCAGAGAGGACGACGACACGACGGACACGATCACGAGTCCCCAGGACGTTTCTCCACGATACGATCTACAGATGTTCCAGCAACAGAACTGCATTTTTAAAGGAGTTAGAAATAACATAAATGCATTTGTTAATAATTAATTAATTATTTTAGATTTATTTGGTGAATTTTTCATTTTGTATTTATTTTATTTTATTTTGTATTTTTGTGTTTATTTATCTTTATTTTATTTCATGACATTTTAAGAGAGAATTGAATTTTAAAGATTTAATACAAAAGTTTAACAGAAGCTGCTTCGGGTTTTTAGAATCATGTTAATAATCATGTAAAAAAGAGAATTGTTCAGTAACGTGTGATGATCAGGCTGCTGCTCGTCTCATAGCCTGTTTATTTTAGTATTTATTCGTTTCTCGACTAACTCGGAAAATCAGACAAAGCAGAGTCTCGAGCTTCATTTCGGTTCCTGTGATAAAATGACATGAACGTGTGGTTTCTTCACCTCAGCTCCATCTGCTCGCTCTTCACTGAGATGTTGTGGTTTAACTCACGTCCTCGTCTCTTCTACAGATCTGTCTACAGCACAAAGAAAGTTTGCAGAGTCGCTGAACGAGTTCAAGTTCCAGTGCATCGGCGACGCTGAGACGGACGATGAGATCTGCATCGGTGAGGCGGCACGCTGGCATCCTACAGCTCTGTAACTCTGACCTTTCATGGATTAGAACCTGATTTCAGCTGAAGCTTGAAGCAGCTCGTGAAACTGATGATGATGATTTACAGGCTTAAAAACACACGGTCTTGGTGGAAGATTCGGCTCAGTTCAGTTCATCTAGTGCAAAGACTTCACAGAAGAGAACAGTGGAGGATTTGTAATGTGACGTCCAACGAGCTAATGTAGATGTGATGGGCAGGTGTCCACATACTTTTGACCATGGAGAGAGAGAGAGAGAGAGAGAGAGAGAGAGAGAGAGAGAGAGAGAGACAGGGAGAGAGAGAGAGGCAGAGAGAGAGAGACAGACAGAGAGAGGCAGAGAGAGAGAGAGATGCAGAGAGAGAGAGAGAAGTGACGAGAAAGGTACAAAGAGAGAGAGAGAGAGAGAGTAGAGAGAGATACAGTGACAACACATAGAGATGAGAAAGAGTGAGAGACAGACAGGGAGAAGAGAAGAGAGAGACAGACACAGACAGACAGTAGAGAGAGAGAGAGATAGACAGAGAGTAGAAAGATGAGAAAGAGAGACAGGGAGAGAGAGATACAGAGAGAGATAGAGCACACACACACCACCACACACACACACACACACACACACACACAGACAGAGACTCCGATTGTCTGATTGTTTCATCAGCCCTTCACCTCCTTATAGCAGACCTGCCCTGGCTTGTTGGTTGGTGTTGAGCTCAGATCTCATGCTTTGATGTAGCAAGAAACATTTTGATCTTTATTCCAGATGTGTTTCAGATTTTGTCTCCACTGGAAGTTAAAAAACACCTTGTGTGTAACTCGTGTCACCTGTAAGAGCTGATCACACATCATCTGTTAGCACACCATGCTAATGGGCTGCTGTGAAGTGAGAGTTAATTCAGAGTTGTGTGTGTAATTCCTTGTACATGTGCACACACACACACACACACACACACACACACACACACACACATACACACACACACAGTAACACAAACACACACAAAAACACTCACACACACACAAAATCTCACACACACACATACAGAAACATACACACACACACAAACACACACAAACAAACACACACCACACCACACAAAACAAACACACACAAACAAACACACACCACACCACACCCAAACAAACAAACACACACACACCCCACACAAAACAAACACACACACACACACCCCACACAAAACAAACACACACACACACCACACAACACACACACCACACACACACACACCACACACAAAACAAACACACACACACACACCACACACCACACACACACCACACACAAAACACACACACCCCCCAAACACCACACACACACACTAACACAACACACACACAGACACACCACACACATACACACACACACACCAACACCACCCCCACACACCACAAACACACACACCACACACAAACACCACACACAAACACACATCACAAACAAACAAACACACACACACCACACATCACAAACACACACACACACACCACACAAAACACACACCGCACACCACACACAAACAAACACACACACACCACACACAAACAAACACACACACAAACACACACACCGCACACCACACACAAACAAACACACACACACACACACAGATCTTTACACAACTAGGACACCTGTAACTCCAGTCATATTCCTCTATGTTACAGAGCTCCTTTCTGCGGTCTGATGTGTAGCGTAAATGCAGAAAAACTTCTGTTCCTTTACTTCTTGTGTTTAACAGCCAGATCACTTCAGGAGTTTGCTGGTGTTCTTCAGAACCTGGAGGATGAAAGGACACGGATGGTGGAGTGACCCCAGATCTTTATCATCCTCTGCAGAGTTTTTGGAGCAAGTAATGGCATCTCTTTCCCCTTCAGATTGATAAATGCAAACGATGTTTCTCATCACTCCACTGGAGCGGTTCAGGAAAGAACAGATTGGAGCAGCCAAAGTAAGGAACCTTCTCATTTAACATGTTTCTGTCTGAGCGCTTAAATAACGCCTGGATTGTTATTAGAACATCTTATATCCACAGTGACACAACAGATGTCTGTGACAAAACCCGATTAGTTATTAGTGTCCAGTTGTCGTGCAGTCAGACGTCAGGTCCGTGTTCCAGGAAGGAAATCTGGAAAATCTGAACAAGCCTCAACTCTTGAGCTCGATGCGTCAAATCTCTGATGTTTAAACACTCCGAGCTTTGAATCTCTACACAATCACACGACAACGAATCAAAGTAGTTTATAAAATCATCAATAAACACAAAACGTTTCCTCTTCCTGAGCTACTGGCATCAGCGTTTACTGCACCACACTGCCCTCTGCTGGTGTCAGGTGTAAATAGGATGATCGTCATGACTGAATGCAAGGAGAGAGAATCAACCCCAGATGATATAAACGGAATAAAACTCTGACCCTAAGTGTGAAACAGTAAAGGTTTAAATCCCAATGCATTATTAAAAATCCAGTCCAGCTGGATTGGATGCTAGTCCCTAATGAGGTGACGATGGTGGTGAGGAAAAGCTCCCTGATATTGAATTAGTACACTGACCTGAAGAGGAACGTTTTTCTCCTGATAGAGGGATCATTACAGGGTGATTACTGTGTGTAAAATGCACAAGTGATGAAAACATCTGAAACTGTTGTGAAAAGAGTTGGTGGGAGGTGAAGGGCTTGTTTCTATGGTGACCAGGTGAGATTTATGGTGACCTTATTGATGCGTTGGGTTCCATTCCCTGGACATCTAGTTTGTTATTCAGTCTGTTACACACACACACACACACACACACACACACACACACACACACACACACACACACACACACACACACTAACAACCACACACACACACACACACACACACACAAAACCACACACACACACACACACACAAAACCACACACACACAAAAACACACACACACACACACACACACACACACACACACACACACACACACAAAACCACACACCCAACAACACACACAAACCCCCACACACACACACACACACAAACACACACAAACAACAAACACACACACCACAAAAACACACACACACACACACACACACACACACACACAAAACCACACACACACACACACACACACAAAAACACACACACACACACACATACACACACACACACACACAAAAACACATGATGATGATGATGATGATGATGATGTATCAGGGGGTTATTTACATTTCCCTGAATGCCAGAGTAAAATGCACTCTAAACCAATTAAATACAGAAGGCAGGTGTATTAGTGAGTCACTGAAATGTTCCACACTGATGTGATTCACCTTTTAAAGCAATCAGAGCTGCTGTTAGGGGAGAAAAGCAAAAAACAGTAAACACGGAGGGTCCGGTGTTGTTTTTTAAAGAATTAAACATGTCTGAACTGAACATCGTCCTCTGTCACGTGGCATTTTGCTGTCCCAATCCCAGTCCTGAGCATGACTCAGGGGGGTGTGGCTATAATCAGAGAAGTGATCAGAACATCCTGTTCCATGTTCAACCTGAACTTCCATTTATCACAGTGACCTGAATAAATCCCTACGTTCTCCAGGTAGAGGAGACGTCGTGTACAGAGAGACGTTTGTGCA
>NC_062538.1:474597-479597 GCF_022655615.1 Tachysurus fulvidraco
CTCATGTCACCGGTCTCATGTCACCGGTCTCACTTCACCAGTCTCACTTCACCTGTCTCACTTCACCTGTCTCATGTCACCTGTCTCACTTCACCGGTCTCACTTCACCGGTCTCACTTCACCTGTCTCACGTCACCGGTCTCACTTCACCAGTCTCACTTCACCTGTCTCCCTTCACCTGTCTCATGTCACCGGTCTCACTTCACTTGTCTCATGTCACTGGTCTCACTTCACCTGTCTCACTTCACCTGTCTCATGTCACCGGTCTCAATTCACCTGTCTCACTTCACCTGTCTCACTTCACCTGTCTCATGTCACCGGTCTCACTTCACTTGTCTCACTTTACTTGTCTCACTTCACCTGTCTCACGTCACCGGTCACCGCACTCACTTCACCGGTCTCGCTTCACCTGTCTCACTTCACCGGTCTCGCTTCACCTGTCTCACTTCACCGCACTCACTTCACCGGTCTCGCTTCACCTGTCTCACTTCACCGGTCTCGCTTCACCTGTCTCACTTCACCGGTCTCGCTTCACCTGTCTCACTTCACCGGTCTCACTTCACCTGTCTCACTTCACCTGTCTCACTTCACCTGTCTCATGTCACCGGTCTCACTTCACTTGTCTCACTTTACTTGTCTCACTTCACCTGTCTCACATCACCGGTCACCGCACTCACTTCACCGGTCTCGCTTCACCTGTCTCACTTCACCGGTCTCGCTTCACCTGTCTCACTTCACCGCACTCACTTCACCGGTCTCGCTTCACCTGTCTCACTTCACCTGTCTCACTTCACCTGTCTCATGTCACCGGTCTCACTTCACTTGTCTCACTTTACTTGTCTCACTTCACCTGTCTCACTTCACCTGTCTCACGTCACCGGTCACCGCACTCACGTCACGGTCTCGCTTCACCTGTCTCACTTCACNTGTCTCACTTCACCAGTCTCACGTNACCGGTCACCGCACTCACTTGTCTCGCTTCACCTGTCTCACTTCACCGGTCTCACTTCACCTGTCTCACGTCACCGGTCACCGCAACTCACTTCACCGGTCCTCGCTTCACCGGTCTCACTTCACCGGTCTCACTTCACCTGTCTCATTTCGCCTTTCTCACTTCACCAGTCTCACATCACCGGTCTCACTTCACCGGTCTCACGTCACCTGTCTCACGTCACCAGTCTCACTTCACCAGTTTCACATCACCAGTCTCACTTCACCTGTCTCACTTCACCTGGATTTTGGGCTTCTGCACATTCAGAGCTAAAGTGTGAGGATTAAAGAGCACAAGATGGAGATGATGGTGAAGAACTAGAAGTGTGGAGATGGGCGGGTTTTACATTCTAGTGTTCTGTGAGAGAAGGACTAAATAAAACTCATGACCCACTAATAGACTTCTGTGTGTGTGTGTGTGTGTGTGTGTGTGTGTGTGTGTGTGTGTGTGTGTGTGTGTGTGTGTGAGAGAGAGAGAGTGCTAAGAGCATGTCTTTATTTTTCTTCTCTCTATTTTTAATCATTAAGTCACAGTTACTCTCTCATTACCTCAACATTGATTACCTCTAAACGTTGTGTGTTGGTTTGCAGTTGAACTGCTAATTACTTCACATCTTCATCATGAGTCATCCTCAGATCTTTATTTGTTTTAGGGGGAGGAGGAGAGCTTCGTCCTGAAGTCTTGCATCCGAAGGAAAACCGACTCCATCGAGAAGCGATTCTGCTTTGATGTAGAGGCTGTGGATCGGTGAGTTGCAGTTCTGTGTGTACGCCACCAGAGGATGCTACAGTCCACACACACACACACACACACACACACACACACACACACACACAGGAGAAGATTTAGCACAGCAGACTTGGCGGAGATGTTAAATACACAGACTGACGCGCTCAGTGCCAACGCACAGCTAATTGCTTTGGCTCATGATGCAACTGTGAGCGAGAGCAGAGAGGAAGTGTGAGGAATTCACCATTGTGTGTCCTGTAGTGGGTGGAGGAGCTGAGGGTGTAGCTGCACATTTGAAGTTGTGTTGAAGTGTTATATAATTTACATAAACTTATTTTATGGAGATAAACATTTCCTCAGATGGAGAGATAGAGAGAGAGGGAGAGGGAGAGAGAGAGATGAGAGAGAGAGACAGAGATGAGAGAGAGAGAGAGAGAGAGAGAGAGATGAGAGAGAGAGAGACAGAGATGAGAGAGAGAGAGAGAGACAGAGATGAGAGAGAGAGAGAGACAGAGATGAGAGAGAGAGAGAGAGACAGAGATAAGAGAGAGAGAGAGACAGAGATGAGAGAGAGAGAGAGAGAGAGAGATGAGAGGGAGAGAGAGAGACAGAGATGAGAGAGATGAGAGAGACAGAGATGAGAGAGAGAAAGACAGAGATGAGAGAGAGAGAGAGAGGGACAGAGAGAGATGAGAGAGAGAGAGAGAGAGAGAGAGACAAAGATGAGAGAGAGAGATGAGAGACAGAGAGAGAGACAGAGATGAGAGACAGAGAGAGACAGAGACAGAGATGAGAGAGAGAGAGAGAGAGAGAGAGAGAAATGGAGAGATGATCATGTGCTCTAAACTTCACACGTTTATACTTCCAACAGCTCCAGATAACTGATATGGTGCAGCTTCTCTTCTTGTGTGTTGAGATTAATTAATGTTAATAAACAGGAAGTTCATTTAGTTTCAGTTTAATATAAAATCTCCATGATCAGTAATCTCTTGTGAAACAGACACTGCTGTGTCATCGGTGCTTGGACCCACCAGTCGCTGTGTATTTTATTATGTATGCACATGTAGGCAAACACACACACACACACACACCACACACACACACACACACACACACACACACACACACACACACACACACACACAGTGTCATAACACTGTTTGGTTGATGGCAGCTGAAGGTTTCGTGACTCAGCCTTTACTGCCTTATAGAGAGAGTTACAGCAGCAGTGATGTCAGAGGTTCAGGATGAAAGATGTTACAGTGGGTGGAACTTTACTGATGGATGAAAAGTGAATCCCAGAAGAGACGTGTGTGTGTGTGTGTGTGTGTGTGTGTGTGTGTGTGTGTGTGTGTGTGTGTGTGTGTGTGTGTGTGTGTGTGTGTGTGTGTGTGTGTTCCAGGCCTGGAGTGATGATAACAATGCAGGCTCTGTCAGAAGAGGACCGTAAGTTGTGGATGGAGGCGATGGATGGCAGAGAGCCGGTACAGTCCTTTATCTTCCTTCACCCCAAGGCTACGTTCCCTTCTGAGCATCATGTGAAGTGTCAAACTACATCACTTACTTTTTGATTACATAAATGTATCCACTACATGGTGTAATAAAGTAGATGGTGTAATAAAGTAGATGGTGTAATAAAGTAGATGGTGTAATAAAGTAGATGGTGTAATAAAGTAGATGGTGTAATAAATAAGCTGTAGGTTTTCTCCCATCTTTAGGACAGAAGGAGTTTACAGTTATAAGAATTGTTTATGATACAAAACACTAAAAAGAATCCATTTTAGATCAGTGTCTATTACAGTGTTATTACATGCTGTTACACATACACAGCTCCAGAAGTTATGGCACCCTTCTTGAAAGTCCTATGTAAAAGTAACGTCTGATAAAGGATTTAATTATTTGAGTTGTTTTTTTTGTAGATGTAAGCAGATTTCGTAAGCGATCAGAACACTAACAGTTAATAAGAAGTGATTCAGCACTGAATGTATAAGTGATATGTGAGTCTCTAAAAGTTCCTTCATTAACTGTTTATAAACCTGCAACTAAAACCATTTCTGTGTTGATTTGGATTCATTATTTTGTTGAAAGATCTAAAGGTTAAATCTTCACCTTATATTACAGGGAGCAGTTTCTTAAGCTAAAGCATCCTGCTGTGTTGCTGCAGATCTGATGGTTTCCTATAAGAGCTTTTCAGTTTGTGGCTATTCCTCTGTTCTTCCTCTACTCTTCCTCTACTATTCCTCTACTCTTCCTCTACACTTCCTCTACACTTCCACTACTATTCCTCTACTATTCCTCTACTCTTCCTCTACACTTCCTCTACTATTCCTCTGTTCTTCCTCTGCTATTCCTCTACTCTTCCTCTACTCTTCCTCTACACTTCCTCTACTCTTCCTCTACTATTCCTCTACACTTCCTCTACTATTCCTCTACACTTCCTCTACTATTCCTCTGTTCTTCCTCTACTATTCCTCTACTATTCCTCTACACTTCCTCTACTATTCCTCTACTATTCCTCTACTCTTCCTCTACTATTCCTCTACTATGCCTCTACTATTCCTCTAAACTTCCTCTACTATTCCTCTACTATTCCTCTATACTTCCTCTACTATTCCTCTACTCTTCCTCTGCTATTCCTCTACTCTTCCTCTACTATTCCTCCACTCTTCCTCTATTCTTCCTCTTCTCTTCCTCTACTCTTCCTCTACTCTTGCTCTGCTATTCCTCTGTTCTTCCTCTTCTCTTCCTCTACTCTTCCTCTGGTACTTCCTCTACTCTTCCTCTGCTATTCCTTGTTCTTCCTCTTCTTTACTCTAACTCGTCCTTCTATTCTTCCTCTACTCTCTCCCTTTGCTCTTCCTCTACTCTTCCTCTGCTATTCCTCTGTTCTTCATCTCTATCTTCCTCCACTCTTCCTCTGCTCATCCTCTTCTCTTCCTCTGCTCTTCCTCTACTCTTCCTCGTCCTTCCTCTTCTCTTCCTCTGCTATTCCTCTGTTCTTCATCTATTCTTTCCTCCGCTCTTCCTCTGCTCTTCCTCTGCTCTCAGCATGTTGCATCTTGTCTATGCTTTCTATATTAACATGGTTATTCAGACCCAGACCCTCACTGACAGACCCCTATAAACTGAACAGACTATGGGAGACCCTGCGTGTACACCTTCTGCTGCCCAGCATGTAAAGCTCCAGGCTTTTAGTCTGATTATGTTTTGTATGAAAAGGTATTAGCTTACAGCCCTGCACACTTACCACGGTAAAGGTCCAGCTCGTTTGTGATGATGT
>NC_062538.1:484597-487097 GCF_022655615.1 Tachysurus fulvidraco
CACAGGGATACAGAGACACAGAGATACCGAGACACAGAGATTCAGAGACACAGGGATACAGAGACACAGGGATACAGAGACACAGAGCCACAGAGACACAGAGATACAGAGACACAGAGATACAGAGACACAGAGATATATCTATATAGAGGGACATCAGTGGTTGTTTTTGAAAATCACTAAAGTTCCAGGATGTTTTAGTTCAGAACCTGGCTGCTTCTGTCAGGAGGTTAATGTATGAAACTCTTTGTCTTGATCTTCTCTCTGTCTGTGATTCCCTCACGACTCGTCACACTTTCCGTCCCCGGTTCTTTCCTCACTCACTCTTCCTTTGTCCCGTATCAGAGCTGGATAATCCCGAGGCACGTGTCGAGGAGATCCACAGCATCGTGCACCGTCTTCCAGAGAAGAACCATCAGATGTTGGAGCTGCTGATGAAGCACTTAGCGAAGTAGGTTGTTTATCAATTCGGTTCATTTCAAATGACTTTGTATAATTTACGATGACTTAATGACCTCATTTTCACAAAGTTCTTTATTTCTACACCGTAATTTGGTTCAAAAGAAAATGAATAAAACTTTAATACATTTGTTGTGAAGAACGATTAAAGAAATAAAACAGAGTTTTAGATTCTAGTTTTTATTTTTATTAGAACTGAAAATTCTACCTGTTAAAATATTACATTTGCAGGCAGCTTGTCCTGTTTCTCAGGGTTCCAGTGTTCAGTTTAATGTAGAGACTGAACATTCATCCACTAGATGTTAGTTAGATTATTAAACCACATGCTATTCAAAATCCAAGAAATAAAAAAAACAAGAAAACAAAATATAGTTTTGGATACAGCTTCATTTTAATGTTAGATTGCATCACTTCCTGAAATATTAACATTATTCAAATATTTTATTAGGATTCATTCATTCATTCATTCATTCATTCATCTTCTACCGAGCTGTATATGCCCCGCCCACTGGCAGGTTTGTTAAGATCAGACGGGGTGTGGCACATTGTCTCTCAAACCCTATTGGCTGCTGTGTGAATCGGTCGCACACATCAGCATGATGTTCCTCTGGTTTACTGATTCAGAAGGAAATGCATCAACACACAGAATCATATCCCAGTTAAGAAGCTTTTCATTACACAAAACGTTCCCAGATTTCCCCCATAACGGATTCTATCTAGAATTCTGCATCAGACAGTCGTACTGAGCTTTACTCCTGCAACAGCACTGATATTTACTGACACCATGACTAAAGTAAAGCTGTTGTGATGTTTATAACGTGCCGGTGGTGTTTGTGCAGTGTGGCGAGTCACCACCAGCAGAATCTGATGACGGTGGCTAATCTGGGCGTGGTGTTCGGCCCCACCCTGCTCCGGCCGCAAGAGGAGACCGTGGCTGCAATTATGGACATCAAGTTCCAGAACGTGGTGGTGGAGATCCTGATAGAGAACCATGAACGTGTGAGTGTTCAAATTTCTCTATTTGTGACACATTTCCTGTAACGTCCCAGAGAGGGGACACAAAGCACAAGGCGGCAACTTAAAATGTGGAAAATGTTCACAAGAGTATTTTTATACCTCAGACTCTCGCTCATGGCCTCGTGACTCGTCTGTAAGCGCACGCCTCCTGATCTTCTTTACTTTAGGAAATGCTCTTGTTTGCAGCTTTTATTTATCCAGCTTTCTTCAAGGGTTTTCAGCATGAATGCTGCTTTCTCTTTCTCTCCATTCACAAGGACATGTGAAGAAAATGGATCATGAGCCTCATGAAGAGGCTGAAAGAGAGAGGCAGTGTTCAGCTCGAACTGTTAGCTGTGGCAGGTAGCGCTAAAGCCCAGGCAATCTGTTTCCACCCCACTGCCCCATGACAGTAACCTGAGCTGCCTGTCACCTGACTGAACCTTGGCCTGATAAGCATACAGAGATTTTATCCAGTTTGTTCTGTTTGTGTCCTCACAGGACCTCACAAGGCTTTCATATACAAACAGAGGCACGAGGCATGAGGGCAAATTGCAATATTTTGCTTTTCTTCTCACATCCCTTTCTCCTGACTTTATTCTCCGTGAGAAGCTGGAAGCAAACATGGAATGTTTTTTTACTGAGCTGGACACAGATGATGGCTGTGTGTGGAAACGGTCCTATTATCTGTCATTAGCAGCATCAGTGTGTGTTAAACTGACTGCACATTTACTCACCCTGTAGATCAGTGACGATGGAGACAGAACAAGGTCTTGTTTTATTGTTTAACTGTTGTGCTTCTTCCACCGTAACAACAGCAAACACTGATCTGATCTCCATAAACACTGATCCGATCTCCTTAAACACTGATCCGATCTCCTTAAACACTGATCCGATCTCCTTAAACACTAAACTGATCTCCTTAAACACTAAACCGATCTCCTTAAACACTGATCCGATCTCCTTAAACACTAAACTGATCTCCTTAAACACTGATCCGATCTCTTTAAACACTGATCCGATCTCTTTAAACACTGATCCGATC
>NC_062538.1:492097-494597 GCF_022655615.1 Tachysurus fulvidraco
GTTTTGCATTACAGATACATTAATGAACCTTTGGGGCTGCGTTTGGCATTTAAATGTTCACCTGATCGTTCTTTATTTCTTATACAACATTAACACACAGAACCTAAACCAAACTGTCCTGATTACGACGGCGAGGTTTTGCCTGCTGGTTTAGAAGAACGCTTCATTATCAGATGTAGTTTGTGTGATGGTGAGAACCACAGCAGCTCCAGGATGGAGAAGTGAAAGGTTGCATAATAAATCTTACATAGTGTTGGAGGAGAAGTGTGTGTAGCTGAGGACAGTGTGAGCGTGAAGATGTGCGATATGAACTAAACACCACAGGTGAGGATGAGGTGAAGATGAGATGAATATGCAGTGGTTAATAACTCCTGTGTCATAGGGAGTTATGTCCAATCTGTAATAATCACTGAAATAAAGCACTTCGGAGACAGAGCTTTGAATTACGGTTTGCTTTTCATCCCATTCCAAGTCAAGGGCTTGCTCCGCCCTCTTTTCTGTTCCAATCAGCTCCACAAAGAGTGTTAGTGAGATCAGACTCTGATGTCGGGATGTTGAGGAGACTTCAGTTTATCCCAAAGGTGTTCAGTGGTGTTGAGGTCAGGATCTTCTCAAACTGCCCTTTAAAACAACCCCAGACTGTTATCCTCCTCCACAACACTTTACTGTTGCCTCATCACTCCAGAGAACACCGGAGTCCAGCGTCTGTGCTGTGCACCACTCCAGCTCACCTGTGTCGTGATCTTAGGCTTGTGTGCAGCCGCTTGGCCGTGAAATCATTTTATGTAGCTCCTGACGCTCAGGTCATATGTAGATGTTTCTTCTAGAGGCAGTGTGGAGCTCTGAGGTTAGCGATGACTCAACAGGCTGTTCTGTGGGATTGTGTGGACCACTGATGCTGCTCCTTTCACAGTATTAGCTCGTTCTGGTGAGCAGGGCAACTGTAGCAGGGCAGAAATTTCAGCATCCTGAGTTCTTCAGTATGATCCATTCCACTGCTGGTGTCTGTCTGTGGAGATCATGTGGATAAGTGTTGGGTTTTATTCTCCTGTGAGCTCCTGGTGTGGCTGAAACACCCAACCTCACTCATTGGGGGTGCACATACTTCTGGCCATATAGTATACACCACATATTAAATATTATGTACCATGTGTGGTCAATAAAGTGCTCACAAACTCTCCTTTTTTTTATTCTAGTCAAATTCCAAGAACTCGAGGTAGCAGCATATCATCCAGGTAAGAAAGCATTGTGTGATGTTTCTTCATCAGACTGACGGTAAGATGGTCTGACTTCTGGTCTGACTTCTGGTCTGACTTCTGGTCTGACTTCTGGTCTGACTTCTGGTCTGACATCTGGTCTGACTTCTGGTCTGACATCTGGTCTGACTTCTGGTCTGACTTCTGGTCTGACATCTGGTCTGACTTCTGGTCTGACTTCTGGTCTGACTTCTGGTCTGACTTCTGGTCTGACATCTGGTCTGACTTCTGGTCTGACTTCTGGTCTGACTTCTGGTCTGACTTCTGGTCTGACTTCTGGACAGGCGAGACTCGATTCGTGTCTCATTTCAAACTGAACTTGATTCTGATGTAGACACAGAGGAGATCACTGGTTCTCATGCTAGCAGAAGCTGTTATGAGATGGTAAAATGGTCTGTAAAGAGATGTAACAGTACTCAGACACCTCAGTACTCCTGTTCTTGATTGACTGGAGAGGAACCTGACATGGTCTTCTGCTGTTGTGGCTCCTCCATCTTAAGGTGGATTGGTATTTTAAGTGTAGTGTAGTTTTCCTGTCAGCTCAGGTCTTTCTCCACTGACCCTCTCTGAGTAAACTCTAGAGTCTGTTTGTGTGAAAATCTCAGGAGTTTGTGAAAAACTCCACGGTCACCCTGTTCTGATGTTTGCTGAGATCATTAACGCTTGTCCTGGACCTGCATGGGCTTCTGCTTTAGGCTGCTGTTGCATGATAATTGGATAATTGATTAATGATCAGTGTTCGATGTTCTTCAGTGGATATTAAAAGCTTCTCTGGTGTAGATGGGATTTGTTCTGCTTGTGCATGCAGCTGAACATCTGCACACAGTGAGGTGCTACTGAAGCCTGCTGAGCCTCTCACTCCAGTTTCTATTAACATGTAACTTCATACATTACTGGCTCAGACGTGTGTGTGTGTGTGTGTGTGTGTGTGTGTGTGTGTGTGTGTGTGTGTGTGTGTGTGTGTGTGTGTGTGTTTGAATCACAGCTCAGCTTCACCCAGCTCCACCTCTCCACGCTCTCCTTCCTGGCCGATGTTCTCTGCTCCCTCCAGTCCTCAGTCAGCTCCCTGCACTTCCAGTGAATGTTCTCCGCTCAGGTTTGTCCTGAGTCTTTTTCTGCGGTGTTTGTGGCTATTTAACACCTCTGACACTTTTAAACAGAACACTGTGTGTTAAATGTAGTAGTGAGTGTTTGTGCGGTGACGTTCCTACTTATTTTTACAGAGGTCTAGCAGATGCTCATAT
>NC_062538.1:502097-509597 GCF_022655615.1 Tachysurus fulvidraco
AGCATGTTAAAATGTGTGGCTGTTTGTTACGAGGACACGGAGGTCTGGATCACAGTGAGGTTTGTTTGTTTGTTTGTTTGTTTGTTTGTTTGTTTGTTTACATGTATCCAAGGTTTCCAGTAATCATCCGACGCTTACGGGGAAAAAGCTGTCGATCATCTGTTTTGTTCAGACGTAAACACTAGAAACACTCGTCCTTATTCATCTCTCTACATTTTACTTGGATTTTATTTGGATTTTTAATGTTTGTATTTTATTGTAACTTAATTTTATAGTTAAAATAGAAAAAATACTATAATAATAAAACTGAATATTAAATGAATTGCTCTGTTAGATCTAGTGATAGAACTGAAACTGAAAGCAAAACTCCTAGAAATTAACAAAAACAAATGAAATTGTCCATTTTTCAATTTTAATTAAAATAATCAGATAAAAATTGTCCAGACGCTGATTATCATGATCTCACCTCCTGCATGGAGTCCAGAAGTTTGGTGAGCTGATAGAACCTCCGCCAGTTCTGGTTGGAGTTATCGTCCCGCTTGGCGATGGCTTTACCCAGTTCTTTAATGTAGGACATACGGATTTCATCAAACACAGCCTGGCTCTTCAGCCCGTCCTTCGGTACTGTGGAGACCAAAACAAAGAAAACGAAGCTGTTACATCAGATACGGATCAGATAGACTGTGTGTTAATTAGACTGTGTGTTAATTAGACTGTGTGTAGCAGGACAGAGTGTGTTAATTAGACTGTGTGTTAATTAGACTGTGTGTAGCAGGACAGAGTGTGTTAATTAGACTGTGTGTTAATTAGACTGTGTGTAGCAGGACAGAGTGTGTTAATTAGACTGTGTGTTAATTAGACTGTTTAATTAGACTGTGTGTTAATTAGACTGTGTGTTAATTAGACTGTGTGTTAATTAGACTGTGTGTAGCAGGACAGAGTGTGTTAATTAGACTGTGTGTTAATTAGACTGTGTTAATTAGACTGTGTGTTAATTAGACTGTGTGTTAATTAGACTGTGTGTAGCAGGACAGAGTGTGTTAATTAGACTGTGTGTTAATTAGACTGTGTGTAGCAGGACAGAGTGTGTTAATTAGACTGTGTGTTAATTAGACTGTGTGTTAATTAGACTGTGTGTAGCAGGACAGATTGTGTTAATTAGACTGTGTGTAGCAGGACAGACTGTGTTAATTAGACTGTGTGTTAATTAGACTGTGTGTTAATTAGACTGTGTGTAGCAGGACAGACTGTGTTAATTAGACTGTGTGTAGCAGGACAGACTGTGTTAATTAGACTGTGTGTTAATTAGACTGTGTGTTAATTAGACTGTGTGTTAATTAGACTGTGTGTAGCAGGACAGAGTGTGTTAATTAGACTGTGTGTTAATTAGACTGTGTGTTAATTAGACTGTGTGTAGCAGGACAGAGTGTGTTAATTAGACTGTGTGTTAATTAGACTGTGTGTAGCAGGACAGACTGTGTTAATTAGACTGTGTGTTAATTAGACTGTGTGTTAATTAGACTGTGTGTAGCAGGACAGACTGTGTTAATTAGACTGTGTGTAGCAGGACAGACTGTGTTAATTAGACTGTGTGTAGCAGGACAGAGTGTGTTAATTAGACTGTGTGTTAATTAGACTGTGTGTAGCAGGACAGAGTGTGTTAATTAGACTGTGTGTTAATTAGACTGTGTGTAGCAGGACAGAGTGTGTTAATTAGACTGTGTGTTAATTAGACTGTGTGTTAATTAGACTGTGTGTAGCAGGACAGAGTGTGTTAATTAGACTGTGTGTAGCAGGACAGAGTGTGTTAATTAGACTGTGTGTTAATTAGACTGTGTGTTAATTAGACTGTGTGTTAATTAGACTGTGTGTAGCAGGACAGACTGTGTTAATTAGACTGTGTGTTAATTAGACTGTGTGTTAATTAGACTGTGTGTAGCAGGACAGAGTGTGTTAATTAGACTGTGTGTTAATTAGACTGTGTGTTAATTAGACTGTGTGTTAATTAGACTGTGTGTAGCAGGACAGAGTGTGACGCTGTTTCTTTTCTCTAAGCAGAAATGATTTGATGTGTTTCCCTTTAATAGACCCACAGTTCCGTCTCTTCTCCTAACGCATGTGACATCTTTTACTTTACATGAAAATGTTTTGTGCTCGTTAGCGTTGAGCCTTTTACTGACAGACTGAACAGGAAATGACTTTGTCTTTAATAAAGCTTTTCCCATTCAGAAGAAAAAGCCTTAATTAGTCAGTTTAGTTTCAGCCTTAATTAAAGTTCTGTATAAAAACACAGCTAGTAACAAAAATGACATTTAAAAGGAACAAACACTTGAGTGTTAATTATCATCACTACACTACGAGAGGGAACTGGAATATAAAGGTCATTAACACCAGGGCGCAGGGTCACTTTCCTCTCCTGTAGTCTGTGACTCTGTGTTCTGTTGATCATGTGGTGACCCTGTGGAAGTGGGACTCTCTCTGGGACTGGGACTGGAACAGGTACTGGTACTGAAACAGGTACTAGTACTGGGACTGGAACAGGTACTGGGACTGGAACAGGTACTGGTACTAGTACTAGTACTGGGACTGGAACAGGTACTGGTACTGGGACTGGAACAGGTACTGGTACTCTAACAGGTACTAGTACTGGGACTGGAACAGGTACTGGAACAGGTACTAGTACTGGGACTGGAACAGGTATTGGTACTGGAACAGGTACTAGTACTGGGACTGGAACAGGTACTGGTACTGGGACTCTAACAGGTACTAGTACTGGGACTGGAACAGGAACTGGGACTGGTACTGGGACTGGAACAGGTACTGGTACTGGAACAGGTACTAGTACTGGGATTGGAACAGGTACTGGTACTGGGACTCTAACAGGTACTAGTACTGGGACTGGAACAGGTACTGGAACAGGTACTAGTACTGGGACTGGAACAGGTACTGGGACTTGAACAGGTACTGGTACTGGGACTGGAACAGGTACTGGGACTGGAACAGGTACTGGGACTGGAACAGGTACTGGTACTAGTACTGGGACTGGAACAGGTACTGGTACTAGTACTGGGACTGGAACAGGTACTGGTACTGGAACAGGTACTAGTACTGGGACTGGAACAGGTACTAGTACTGGGACTGGAGCAGGTATTAGTACTGGAACAGGTACTGGTACTGGGACTGGAACAGGTACTGGGACTAGGAACAGGTACTGGGACTGGAACAGGTACTAGTACTGGGACTGGAACAGGTACTGGGACTAGGAACAGGTACTGGGACTGGAACAGGTACTAGTACTGGTACTGGAACAGGTACTAGTAATGGTACTGGAACAGGTACTGGTACTAGTACTGGGACTGATACTGGGACTGATAATGGTATAAGGACTGATACTGGGACTGGTACTGGACCTGGGACTGGACCTGGGACTGTGATTGCATTACTCTCAGCACAGGCTGGAGTTTAGTCTCACCTGTAAATTATACATGAATTAATGTAAACAATTAATGACCAAATGAGCAGTGACTGAAATGCAGCTAATAAGTGTCATATTTCAGCACTCAATGATGGAGCAGCTCAACAACAATATATACAGAAATTACAAGTCAGAAAACACACACACACACACACACACACACACACACACACACACACACACACACACACACACACACACACACACACACACAGTTTTAGTCTCCTGGTCTTCTTACTCTGTGACCTACAGATCCAGTATATTGTATTGATGATGTCTGTTGTGTGTCTGTTGTGATTCAGTGTAAACGAGTCAACTCACCTGTACTGTTGTGTCTGTTGTGTGTCTGTTGTGTGTCTGTTGTGATTCAGTGTAAACGAGTCAACTCACCTGTACTGTTGTGTGTCTGTTGTGTGTCTGTTGTGTGTCTGTTGTGTGTCTGTTGTGATTCTGTGTAAACGAGTCAACTCACCTGTACTGTTGTGTGTCTGTTGTGTGTCTGTTGTGTGTCTGTTGTGTGTCTGTTGTGATTCTGTGTAAACGAGTCAACTCACCTGTACTGAGCAACAGCAGCACTTTCATACACAGATACTCGTCGTATGAGACCTCGAGACGCACCAACTCGTTGGTGATCTTCAGCATCTGTTTACACTGTTCAGTCATGTAAGGCAGCTTCATCCTCTCCCTGCAGCGCACACACACACACACACACACACACACACATGCACACACACACACAAAATTTCATCAACAACACAAAACATCTGAGATTATTTTTATTTCTATAACATTCTTGGACATTTGTGGCATCTCCGGTATTCGATCTCTCTGTGAACAACAGCAAAGTTTCCGTTCCAACCAAAAGACTTACTCATTGATGACGAGGTCAGGGGCAAAACACAGCATGCCTCCATTACACTGCTGGTAAGATCTCCACCCGAGGCTGAAGGACATGAGGAACAACCAGGAGCACTGCAGCAGAGTCATCTGATCATCCAGGTGCAGATTCCGGAAACCTGGAACAGCAAAGTGATGAAGGAATAAATACACAAAAATCAACACAACCTTTATCCAGCTTCCCAAAATCACAGGTAAAGATGATCTTTAACATCTCAGAGCTTAAAACTCTCCTCATTGGATACAGACTTCAGGACATGCGGTTATATAAAAACAATCAACTTCAGGTGTGTACGGTAACTCTGACTAGTTTCTGTACAACAGAAGGGTCTGTTGTGTGTCTGTTGTGTGTCTGTTGTGTGTATGCTGTGTGTATGCTGTGTATCTGATGTGTGTCTGTTGTGTCTGCTGTGTGTCTGCTGTGTGGCTGATGTGTGTCTGTTGTGTGTCTGTTGTGTGGCTGATGTGTGTCTGTTGTGTGTCTGTTGTGTGTCTGTTGTGTGTCTGATGTGTGTCTGATGTGTGTCTGTTGTGTGTCTGTTGTGTGTCTGCTGTGTGGCTGATGTGTGTCTGTTGTGTGTCTGTTGTGTGTCTGTTGTGTGGCTGATGTGTGTCTGTTGTGTGTCTGATGTGTGTCTGTTGTGTCTGCTGTGTCTGCTGTGTGTCTGCTGTGTGTCTGCTGTGTGACTGTTGTGTCTGCTGTGTGTCTGTTGTGTGTCTGATGTGTGTCTGATGTGTGTCTGTTGTGTGTCTGATGTGTGTCTGATGTGTGTCTGTTGTGTGTCTGATGTGTGTATGCTGTGTGTCTGCTATGTGTCTGCTGTGTGACTGTTGTGTCTGCTGTGTCTGTTGTGAGTCTGTGGTGTGTATGCTGTGTGTATGCTGTGTATCTGATGTGTGTCTGATGTGTGTCTGTTGTGTGTCTGCTGTGTGTCTGCTGTGTGTCTGCTGTGTGTCTGCTGTGTGTCTGATGTGTGTCTGTTGTGTGTCTGTTGTGTGTCTGATGTGTGTCTGATGTGTGTCTGTTGTGTGTCTGCTGTGTGTCTGCTGTGTGTCTGCTGTGTGTCTGCTGTGTCTGGTGTGTGTGTCTGATGTGTGTCTGATGTGTGTCTGATGTGTGTCTGTTGTGTGTCTGCTGTGTCTGGTGTGTCTGTTGTGTCTGTTGTGTGTCTGCTGTGTGTCTGATGTGTGTCTGTTGTGTGTCTGATGTGTCTGCTGTGTGTCTGTTGTGTCTGTTGTGTCTGTTGTGTGTCTGTTGTGTGTCTGTTGTGTGACTGCTGTGTGTCTGATGTGTGTCTGATGTGTGTCTGTTGTGTGTCTGTTGTGTGTCTGTTGTGTCTGCTGTGTGTCTGCTGTGTGTCTGCTGTGTGACTGTTGTGTCTGTTGTGTCAGTTGTGTGTCTGCTGTGTGTCTGTTCTGTCTGCTGTGTGCCTGTTGTGTGTCTGCTGTGTGTCTGCTGTGTGTCTGTTGTGTGTCTGCTGTGTGTCTGTTGTGTCTGCTGTGTGTCTGTTGTGTGTGTTTTGTGTCTGGTGTGTCTGTTGTGTCTGCTGTGTGTCTGTTGTGTCTGCCGTGTGTCTGTTGTGTGTCTGTTGTGTCTGCTGTGTGTCTGCTGTGTCTGCTGTGTGTCTGTTGTGTCTGCTGTGCCTGCTGTGTGTCTGTTGTGTCTGCTGTGTGTCTGCTGTGTGTCTGTTGTGTCTGCTGTGTGTCTGTTGTGTCTGTTGTGCCTGCTGTGTGTCTGTTGTGTCTGCTGTGTGTCTGTTGTGTCTGGTGTGTGTCTGTTGTGTGTCTGGTGTGTGTCTGCTGTGTGTCTGATGTGTGTCTGCTGTGTGTCTGATGTGTGTCTGCTGTGTCTGATGTGTGTCTGCTGTTTGTCTGTTGTGTGTCTGATGTGTGTCTGATGTGTGTCTGATGTGTGTCTGTTGTGTGTCTGTTGTGTGTCTGCTGTGTGTCTGCTGTGTCTGTTGTGTCTGTTGTGTCTGCTGTGTGTCTGATGTGTGTCTGTTGTGTGTCTGTTGTGTGTCTGATGTGTGTCTGATGTGTGTCTGATGTGTCTGCTGTGTGTCTGCTGTGTGTCTGTTGTGTGTCTGTAGTGTGTCTGTAGTGTGTCTGTTGTGTGTCTGTTGTGTGACTGCTGTGTGTCTGATGTGTGTCTGATGTGTGTCTGATGTGTGTCTGATGTGTGTCTGTTGTGTCTGTTGTGTGTCTGCTGTGTGTCTGTTCTGTCTGCTGTGTGCCTGTTGTGTGTCTGATGTGTGTCTGCTGTGTGTCTGTTGTGTGTCTGCTGTGTGTCTGCTGTGTGTCTGCTGTGTGTCTGTTCTGTCTGCTGTGTGCCTGTTGTGTGTCTGATGTGTGTCTGCTGTGTGTCTGTTGTGTGTCTGTTGTGTGTCTGCTGTGTGTCTGTTGTGTCTGCTGTGTGTCTGTTGTGTCTGCTGTGTGTCTGTTGTGTGTCTGTTGTGTCTGCTGTGTGTCTGTTGTGTCTGCCGTGTGTCTGTTGTGTCTGCCGTGTGTCTGTTGTGTCTGTTGTGTGTCTGTTGTGTCTGTTGTGTGTCTGTTGTGTCTGCTGTGTGTCTGTTGTGTGTCTGTTGTGTCTGCTGTGTGTCTGTTGTGTCTGCTGTGTGTCTGTTGTGTCTGCTGTGTGTCTATTGTGTCTGTTGTGTCTGTTGTGTCTGTTGTGTGTCTGTTGTGTGTCTGTTGTGTGTCTGTTGTGTCTATTGTGTGGTATGCCTCACATATCAGAAAGAGAACACAGTGACCTCAAATACGTTAAATTACTGACATTTAATGATGTATTTGTTGCCCCGAAGCTCCACGTGTCCTCTCACAGATCTACTTCTGACCTCTTTATAAAATTCACACACAAATTCCTGCTGTAAATAAACGTCAAGTCGGTTTCCCATGAAAGTGAATAATTGTTGCATGCATTTGGTAATAAAATGCTAAAAATGCTAGAGATTTCCCTCCATATGCTGACAGGCTGGTAAACAGTCTCACAGCGCAGTGAGTCATTCTGGATTAAATGTTTTTCCTGCCCAGTGATTTATTAACCCCTGAGGATCTGCACCGTGAGCTGCTTTACACTGTAAGTGCCTCCTAATTGTTTACCCCGTGTTTCTGAGACGTCATTTCCT
>NC_062538.1:519597-524597 GCF_022655615.1 Tachysurus fulvidraco
AAATAAAAAGCCAACACAATTTTCTGTCTCAGTTTCTGGAAACGGTCTCGATTCCTGTCCTAATCTTGTCCACGTGCGACACGTCAGCAATCCTGAGCCAAAGCGCAGCAGTGACTAACACACTGTCTCTAAATGGAGCTCTAGTTGTCTAAGTCTCGACCATGTGATATTTAACACAGGTTTCTACACTTCACTTCTTATCTTAGAGACACTAAAGTGTTGAGAACATTTCCATAGAAACAACTAATTGTCACGTCTGAGGAGATGAACAGAATCTATTAGTCTTCGTCTCATGAAGACCTTCGTTCTGTTCAGACGTGAACGCGCTATAAAAAAAATTCCATTAAAGTTCATTTCTCTAACTTTGGTCCTAATGTTTCCTCCAGTGTGAGTTACAGCTAAAAGGACGTCAGCATTCTTCATTAACTCTGAACACATCTTCACTGAAGATCTCACTGTGTCACTGAGCTGAGCTCGTTAGCCAAACTCTTCTTTTTCCATGCACTTGATGCACGAGTCAGATTAAATCATTGCAGGACTGATGATCAGAAAGTTATAAGTTCAAATCCCTTGACTGCTAAGGAGTTGATAAAATCCAAAAGGTGTCATTTGATCTACAGAATATATGGAGATTAGTGAGATTAGTGTCTGTGTATTTAAAAGAATTAAATGTTATGGGTGATGGGGGGCGCGGTGGCTTAGTGGTTAGCATGTTCGCCTCACACCTCCAGGGTCAGGGGTTCAATTCCCACCTCCACCTTGTGTGTGTGGAGTTTGCATGTTCTCCCCGTGCCTCGGGGGTTTCCTCCGGGTACTCCGGTTTCCTCCCCTGGTCCAAAGACATGCATGGTAGGTTGATTGGCATCTCTGGAAAATTGTCCGTAGTGTGTGTGTGTGTGTGTGTGTGTGTGTGTGTGTGTGTGTGTGTGTGTGTGTGTGTGTGAGAATGAGAGTGTGTGTGTGCCCTGTGATGGGTTGGCACTCCGTCCAGGGTGTATCCTGCCTCGATGCCCGATGACACCTGAGATAGGCACAGGCTCCCCGTGACCCGAGAAGTTCGGATAAGCGGTAGAAGATGAATGAAAATGTTACAGAATCAGAATAGAGAGAAGTGGAGAAGTTTTACATGATGTTTAACACACTGCTGAGGTATAAGAGGAATAAAACTCTCCTGTTCCTGCAGTTCTACAATGGCACTGGGATTGGTGTTGTTCTGTATCACAGCACTCCAGTGTGGATGTTTATCATCTAACGTGTTAATGACAGAAATCACAGCAGGAGATCAAACGCATCTCATCAAAACTCCACAAGTTTCCTGATCTGAAGGAGCCTGAGACTCATTTATACAGTAAACGGAGCAAAGACACAAGCTGAGCGTGACACAGACTCACACGGAAGCCTCGTCATCAGTCTGCAGATTTATATAACGTGAACCAGGACAGGACCGAAGAGCTGAACGTGATGACACTGGAGTACGGAGCTCGTGGACACACGGTAACAAAACTCAGAGAAAACGTCTTCTTTCACACTGCTACGGGGCAGAAATAAAAGAGCTCTGAGAAAAACAGATTTAATTAGAACCTGACACCTTCTCACAGCTAAAATGGATAAATGACACCAGGACCAGTGAACACTGCGCCATTTTCCTCTTCCTTTCATGAGATTAGCTTTAAGTTAACGCATTACTGCTGATGAAGACACACTGTGGCAGGAGAGGAAATGAGCTTAAGGGAATATCCATCTCTTTTTCCTTCTGTTTCCGGGTCGCGTCTCCGTTCGGATGGAAATAAACTCATGTCCTGTTTACTTACACAAATTTAACACAAACACACAATTGTGTATTTCCAGAAGCTGGTACTGTAAGTATGAGGAAGGTCCTGAAAACACACCAGACTTCACCTGAAAACCTTAACAAACAGACACACCGTGTGATCCAGTTAGAGAGAGAAGTTCTCGACCCCATGAGGACTTTGAGGAGAACAAGCTCTTAATTAATAAACAGAATCACCTTCTCCACATGCTGTATCTCCATCATCGAGTGTTTGAAGGCTTCGGCTCAGAGGAGTTGGTGTCGAATCCATAAAGAACTCGTGATGAACTCATTTATGATCAGCTCAGGAGCTCCTGGTCCGTCAGCTCCAACTGAACGTACACGACTGTAGAATGTTTATAATCACGATCTCACATGTGTATAATAATTTATATTCATACTTCCTGGTGTCACCCAGATGAGCTTTTGAGTCTGGTTCCTCTTAAGGTTTCTTTCTCACCCCACCTAAGGATCTCCATCTGAGTTTCCACAGTCACTTCAGGTTTACTCATTAGTCATAAATTCAAATAAACGTACAGAAAATTCGATGTTCTTTAAAGCTGCTTCAAGACGATGTCCATAAGTGCTGTGTAAATAAAATAAACTGAATCAGACGTTTGTAAAATGAAGGTTAGTCACCATCAAACCCAAGCATTTAGAGAGGAAGTCATCACAGGTACACAAAGCAAAACCCTTTCACAGTGCCTGGAGAATCTCCATAGCAACCGACGCCATGGAGACGGCCATTAAAAATCAATAATTTGTTCTGGTGTAAAGTGGTGCCTTTCTTCCACTCAGACTGTGATAGTGAGCGGCTTCACACGTTTACACACGACCCGTGACATCACTACACACAGATTTCAGTAATCATCATTATTTTAGTCAATAATAACAATAATTCATCTCAAACATCTTAAAATAAGCTTCTCCCTTATAAGCAAGCTGGAGAAAACCTTTTCATCTCGGTCCTCTTCCTTATTTAACGCAGTACTTTTCCATGGCATAAACAATTCAGTTCCTAATTCTGCTGCAAACAGGACTCATTTAGTCTGGGGAGAAAAACCATTTGACTCTGGGGGAAAAAACAGAGAGGAATGTAATTACTAGATGAAACGCTCCTGTAGCAGAAGGGAAAGGTCGCACAAATACATTAGTGGAGAAGCTTTAAGAGAGAAACACAGTGGGAGATTTTTCCCTTAATACTGTGTGTAGAAAAAGGGAATATGGAGTTAAACAACCATCAGAGTGTCTAGAGAGAGAGAGAGAGAGAGAGAGAGAGAGAGAGAGAGAGAGAGAGAGAGAGAGAGAGAGAGAGAGAGAGAGTCAGGGAACATGGAGCTACACACTGACTCTAACATTCTGTAGATAAGCAGCACAGTTTTATCACCATTTTACATTAATAATCCCAAACTAATCCCTGAAGTAATACTGACTTAAACATGACACCATCTAAGGAAGTTTCACAAAGAAATAAACAATTAAAGGTGCGGTCTCTGATGTTAGAAAGCCAACGTTGACATATAAAATCACCAAAACAAACACGCCCCTAACCCAAACGGGTCCCACCCCTGTATCGATAGCTCCGCCCACACATACATACGTAACCCAGGCGACTAACAGAAAGAAACGTGTCTTTATCATAGCTGAAGGGAAGAACAATACGATTGTAGATAAACAAACAAGCAAAAATGCCACACAAGCATAATGATGTAAAGGACAAAGGCATATATTAGTTCTGTGTAACAAAGCAAAACCAACGTTACTCACCTATCGAGAAGGAAAAAAGCGCCTCGGCGTCTTAAGTAAAGTCGGCCACATATTCACAGGTCGGAGTTTCCCGAGTCGATAACTCCTGAGCTAAACGCTGTTACTACACAAAACGCGGTTGTAGCTGCCTCTCTACATTACTACGATAGAAAAGAGGTGTTATTTGTGTAGTAACAGCGTTTAGCTCAGGAGTTATTGACTCGGGAAACTCCAACCTGTGAATATGTGGCCGACTTCCTGCTCCTTCAGTTCTCTCCAGCGCTGGAAAGCTGATCCTATATTAACACGTCCTACTTCTTGTCCTTATCGTAAGTCTTTCTTCTCTTTCTTTCTTTGTTTTTATCCTCCATGTCGATGTTAAAACCGCTTTCTGCTAACGTCACACACGCGCACCGAACGCTGTCTCCACCCGTATCGACAAGACACGCCCCTTTCTGCTCATTGGCTACACGTTTGTTTTGATTTTTGTGTAGTATTCGGCCCGACTCGGTTTTCTGAAGCGTTTCTCAGACATCGGAGACCGCACCTTTAACGACAACGTGAGCGTTAGTATGTGTTTGTGTAGAATTAAACTAAATCTAACGGCTCTACAGTTTTGCATAAATATGCTGAATAAAAACCTTTCTAGATAAAGTGTGTATCGTATCGAACCACTACAGGACTCAAAGATCTGACTGAACTTTAATTGAAAACTTTAATATGCAGCTGTGATCAATATATAAATTAATATTTTTACATTTTAGAAAGAAGCATCGTGATAATGAAATGTACTAAAATCACAGCAGGTCAGAGCCTTAAGAACAAAGTGAAGGACAAAATGAAGACCATCACAGATCCAGAAGCAGGTTTTAGCTGCTGATTGAATGATGAAATGTTCACCAATGTGCCGAGTTATTCATGACTTTGTGACTCTTTTACACTTTCATTTTTCACCTGAGAAAACTCAGAGCTTCACTACTACAAGAGCTCTGTGCTCCTCGGTGTTCTCCGTGCTCCTCAAGTGTTCTCTGTGCTCCTCGGTGTTCTCCGTGCTCCTCAAATGTTCTCCGTGCTCCTCAGTGTTCTCCGTGCTCATCAGAGTTCTCCGTGCTCCTCACAGTTCTCCGTGCTCCTCAAATGTTCTCCGTGCTCCTCAGAGTTTTCCGTGCTCCTCACAGTTCTCTGTGCTCCTCACAGTTCTCCGTGCTCCTCACAGTTCTCCATGCTCCTCAGAGTTCTCTGTGCTCCTCAGTGTTCTCCGTGCTCCCCAGTGTTTACTTCACATTTCATGTTTCTAACTCAGCCACCAAGAAGCAGAAACGTCTCAGCTCGATGTCAGCAAGAGCAGTAAGTCAAACAGAATGCATCAGTATTTTAATTAAGAAATGGACAGAGAAGTTTATGATGTGAGGAACATGCAGCTTGTTCTGCTTTAGGTATTGAA
>NC_062538.1:534597-564597 GCF_022655615.1 Tachysurus fulvidraco
GTCGATGTCAGCTGATACCTGATTCAGTGTCAGGAGCCTGATATATTTCCATCTTATGTCGAGTTGTAATCAATTTTTTCCAAAATAAAAGAAACAACATGACAGAACTGTTAGAACTGTAACATCACGCCACATGTCATTTCATCCTCTGTATTACTTTATCATTGAAGTGAATATTTCTGTCCCCATCATCCATCGTTCAGCGTGAGTATTTCTGTTATTTCCACCTCGTGCGTTGCTTAGATCGGGTAATTAATGCTTTAATCACTTCCGTATTCGAAGAGGAGGTGGTTGGAGGGCACGAACACTACGCGAGCGATTCACAGAACAGAATGTCAAGCCAAGATTACAGCCTGTCCACTGTAAAGGATGTGAGATGTGGAGCCGATCAGCATGACATGCTGTCATGCACGTGTATCACTGATACGAGATATAGACAAATACTTAAAGGACAACAACATCCTGCTAAAAGAGAGCAATATGATGAAACATCATCCCTGTACTTCCTGTCAGGATTCTTCAGAGAATCTCAGAGAGAAAATTTCTTCCTTACTGCCACCTTTGTGTGTGATGAGAAAGCGAGTTCTCTGGCATGAATGAAATCTAGTGACATGTTCTGGTAAATGATAAACACACAACGTATTTTCTTACATCTGTGCTGTTAATTCATTCAAGCTGGAATTTTGATCAAGGTTGTATGTTTCTCACAAACACACACACACACACACACACACACACACACACACAATAATAAATACTAACAGCATAATTAGCTCATCGGACACTCCTACCTGCTGTATGTGTAGGTGGAAGGACATGGACATTGAGACACAGACCTGTTGGCTCTCTGCATCCCAGACTCGTTCCCAAATCCATTTCCCTGAATCCAGTCATCACTTCCAGTTGCCAAAGGGCCATACACACCTAACACAGGCTTCTGGTCTGGTAAAGAGGAACTGGGTCCGTAGTGGCATGACTGGCTGTCCATGCTGGTGGACGCTCCAGGATGCCCAGACATGGCCATCACCTGACAGTAGCCTCTCCTCTGATTTTCATGCTTGATCACCCCGGGCGTGCACAACTGAATAAAATCTGATTCTTTCTCTGTCTTTATGACCGGAACATTGAGGTTATGTTCCAGAGTCTGCTGTGGATGTGCTTTATCATTCCCATTAATGTTTTTTTGAGGCAGAACAGGTTTGCCATCCTTCAGCATGCCGTTGTCTGAAAGCGGTGCGTCCTCCACTGACAGGGACGGGAACAGAGCGTCGTCGTTTGTCACACAGAACTCATTCAGGTCTGAAAGAGAGCCAGAAGGCAGCTCCAGACTCCGTAGGATATCGAGTGTGTTCTCTTCTATCAGTCTCACATTCCCAGACTCGTCTTTTTCCTTTTGGTCGTAGGAGCCAAAGTCATAGTCCGATGTATCCAATGGGTAAAACTCCTGCATTTTGAATGTAAACGTGTCCGGGGTTCGAAAGCACACGTTTTCTGAATTGGAGTTGCGGTTTAAATTGGCGATGCTCTCGTTCAACAGAGCCAGATTATCCTTTAGGTTAAAGCCTTCCTTCATCTTTTGCTGCATTTTGAATGTTTTAGCATCTGGCTCATGAACATTGTGTCTCATCGGTGGCTCCGTGTGAATGTTAATGCCGCTCAGTTCGTCCGAGACGTCAGTGGAAGAGGAACTGGTGGGTCCGGTGCTCCCCGGCGTCCGCAGCAGGCCTCTCATGGGATTATCTCCTGAAGATATATTTTTGTCTGGATTATTGCTGATGTTCAGCCAACAATCCATCTCTCAAGGCTGGGAGACAGAAAAATAAAGTCATTAGTAACTAAAGACCAACAACAACATTGATATTAATAATAACAACAATAATAATAATTATTAATATTGTTACTACTACTACTACTATTATTATTATTATTATTATTATTATTATTATTATTATTATTATTATTATTATATTGTCATTCACATATAAAACACTGTGTATCATCTTGATGCCACTTTCTTAAATAAAAATCCAAGTTAAAATTTGTGTAAATAATAATAATAATATTACTGTGATACAACTTTCCAAACTGTAAAACATAAATCATCTCTCAAAAATAAACAGGACTTTATTCAGTAATATAAAGATCCTTAAGTACAATGACACGGTAAAGAAAGCCTTTAAGAACAATATGTACCTCATATTAACTTTCAGCTCATTCATTTAAATATACGTTTAAAACTCCGTGGGTCAGATGAACGCTTCTGGTTTGTTTAAACCTCAAAAGTTTAAACGTTTCCTGCTGGTTCAAGTTTAAGCCATTTTGCTTCAAGACTTAGAAAATGAAATGATTAACTTAACACAATGTGATAAAGGAACAACAGCAGCACCAACATTAATACCAGCTCATAATGTTAGATTATAAGAAAAAATACAAGGTTATGTCTTATTGTCGTAAATTAATATAATGTTATCATTTATTTTATTATTTCATATAACATAGTAATAATAATGGAAAATCATATTAAATTTGGAGAGAGAGAGAGAGAGAGAGAGAGAGAGAGAGAGAGAGAGAGAGAGAGAGAGAGAGAGAGAGAGAGAAAACAATCATTAACATCTATAAAGGTTCCTAAACTGGACAGAAACCGTTTGTGACTGTTTATGATGTCTATATATTTATGAATTGAACAGAAAGTGTAATAAATAAACGCCCTGTAGATAATTAGTGCAGCCTGTTGGCTTTACAGAGCTACTGCAGTCTGAAACCTGCTCACAAACCGCCCAAAGAATCAAACTACACAAACACATCAGAGAAATAACACAACTCACTAAAGTCACTACTGTGTGGGTCACTGATCATAGTCCTGGTGTAAAGTTTAGATTTAACACAACACAACACAACACAACACAACATCTATCGGGTTCCTCTGTTCTTCTGCTCAACTCTGAAGGACGTCATGAACTTGTTTCTATCAGCGAAATGAAACAAAATGAGTGAAAGAAAGAAAGTGATGTAATTGTTTCTCACCTGCGACAAATATTCCTCAGTGACGGAGTTCATTTCAGCTGATCAGTAATAATAATAATAATAATAATAATAATAATAATAATAATAATAATAATCCGACTGAGTCTTCAGTTCGGTCACGACGAGTTGCGTCTCCCCCGCATGTCGAGTCGAGTCCACACACACACACACACACACACACACACACACACACACACACACACACACACACACAGGATATCTAGTTTTGCGCTTCTTTAATCCGGGAAAGAAAATCTGGAATGCGCTAAAAAGCAGTAAATTCGTCAGACATTAAAGTGGCTGCTGTTAATCTGCTCAGAACAGAACAGCTCTATGGCGCTAGGTGTGGTGTTAAAACTGCGGAATGGCCAACATTACATAAGCGGATTGTCAGCTGGATAGATTAGATACAAACACCATAAACAGACAGGCAGTCAGACAGACAGACAGACAGACAGACTCACGTGTGAAGCCGACGTGTTGGCAGTGACGCCTCTCCAAACCCCGCACAGAGACAGTAAAGTGTTTACCGCGGTCACCAAACTCAGCACCATGTCCATGTCATCAGATCAGACGCGTCCTCGTTGTCTGCTGCCTGATCGGATATCAGATCGGACGCAAAATGTCACATTAAACAACAAACTCTTCTTTATCTAATCCAAACCCTGCACCTGGCTGAAACCGGGTGCGAAAACTATTCCGCGTGATTAATGTCATTATTGTTCACAGTGCATGAAGCAGTAATAGTTTAGAGTTAGAATAAAGTTACACGTGAAGCAGGACGTGTTAAATGTCGCAGGTCTACAGGATGACAAATGAAAAGCTCTTTCTGTGTGCTGATCAGGGTGGTCACGTGTTAACGACATGTTGCTGGATCATTTAAAAAAACCCTCGTGAATTATAATAGAATTAATAATAATAAAGTCGATGTACTGAAAAGACTTTGAACTGCTTGAGGCAAGATCGAACGCGCATGCGCAGTTACTCCTGTCCCTTTTACGGCTGTGTTTTATTTAGTTATTTCTTTATTCGATGACAAGAACATTAATAATGTGTTCAGAGCCGGAAATGAAGCACAACTGGTGATTGTTCTGAAGCTCATTACGGCTCTGATGATGGTGCTGTAAGGTTTAAAATGATTTTCCTTCGTGTCAGAAGAGAGCAGAGCTATTTATAGTCTCACACACACACACACACACACACACACACACACACACACACACACACACACACACACACACACACACACACACACACACACACACACACAAACACACACACACACACACACACACTATGTACATGAGTGGACACGTCTGATTAAATGGTGTTTCAATGTTTATTTATTTGTTTGTTCATTTAAATCTATTGTTAAATTGGTTCTGCAAGGAATAAGCGAAAAATCTTCCTTTTTAATCAGTATTTTTACTGTGATTATTACTAAATTATTTTCTAACGATCTTTACCCCCGCTTGTAGATGTAGATGCTTAAAAGCATGAAATCTGCTAATAACAAATCTCAGTCATTGTAACAGGGTTAGAACAATGTCTATCAATCTACCAGCGATGAATAGAACTTACTAAATAGCTAACAGCCTCTAATGACTAAATGCAGTAAAATCATGCAGGAAATGTGAAATAAATTGATCACGTTTTCACAACTACGACCATTATCTGGAAGAGAAGCTGTTTTCCTGAGTCTGAGTAGACCGAGAAAGTGTTGTGGAGTACAGGGACAGGCAGACCAACACCGCCATGCCAACAAGCTCATTACTGGGTAAGGCACATGGTGCAGGCATGAACATGGGCAATTAATCCAGAGGAGCACAGCCAGAGATGGTCCAGCTGGTCTCTCCGGGCCTGAAGGAATCATATTGTTCTTTAACCTGGTGAAGCCGAATCAAAGAACAAAACTTTTACCTCCATAATTAAATAAATTTAAGAAAGTAATCCTGCACCTCAGTGATCTCGTTACAACACACCTTCTTTGTGGGAGTCGAGTCACAGGTGATCATTTTGTCCTCGATACCTTTTTAATTTCGGCGATAAACAAAGAGCACCAGAGATATGAGGAAGGCTCACGGTGGCCTGCAAACACCACATCCTCTGGTTACACCCGACACGTTCAAGCGCTTCAAAAAAAACTTTTAGTAACTGTTGCTGCTCTTTAGGAACTTTCACAGCAAGACTTTGGTTATGTTACCAATAACCAGTGTTTCCTGTAACTTATAATAATGATGCCTGAACACACAGAGCTGAATTAATGTCGGTTTAATACGCAGGAAGGACAAGAGTGTAAACTTACTGACAGATCAACTAAAGGCAGTACAATTATTACATTTATATCTAAAACTATTTCTAATTTCATGAGAGAATTAAACCCCAGAGAGCAGAAAGACAAACAGAGAAACACAACTAACAAACACACAACATGGTACAGTACATCTGAGCAACTAACATAAAACAACTGAACACAATCAGGTAGCAAGCAAATGATGGAACATGGAGCAGAGACAGAAACAATTCTGAGCATGAGCACACGAGGCTTGTCACCTCGGGAGCAAGATTTTTGCTTTATTAAATAAAAGAAGATAAAAATAATACAAAAAAATAGAAAAAAAAAACAGACCAGAACACACGCTTATTAACTGTCCCAACCAGGGTAGGAAGGAGACAGACCCGTACGCAGGATAGCTTCAAATGAAAGGGGTTTAATAAATAATAAAGACAACACAGTAAAAGACGATAACTAAAACAATACAAATGACGACACTTAACAATGACTAACATTAACTAATGATTCCGCACTGCCATCGGCAACATGGCTCACTTAAATACGAAAGACAATGATGACAATTGGGAACAGGTGTGGAGACAGGGAGGAGCGGACGAAGGCGGGGCAGACACGTGACAACAACAATAACAATAACAATAGCCCAACAAAAGTCCAGGCTGATCCCTGACATTAACATCATTAACACCCTGATCTCTTTCTGTTTCATTTTTTGTATATTATATTTGGGGAACATTTCAGTGACCCTGTTCTGAGTAATAGAAACCTCACCACAGTACTAGATTCATTCATTCATTCACTACCGCTTATCCAAACTTCTCGGGTCACGGGGAGCCTGTGCCTACCTCAGGCGTCATCGGGCATCGAGGCAGGATACACCCTGGACGGAGTGCCAACCCATCACAGGGCGCACACACACACTCTCATTCACTCACACACACACACACACTATGGACAATTTTCCAGAGATGCCAATCAACCTACCATGCATGTCTTTGGACCGGGGGAGGAAACCGGAGTACCCGGAGGAAACCCCCGAGGCACGGGGAGGACATGCAAACTCCACACACACAAGGCGGAGGCGGGAATCGAACCCCCAACCCTGGAGGTGTGAGGCAAACGTGCAAACCACTGAGCCACAGTAGAAGATGTTCAGGTTTATTTATCATCACAGCTTTCACATTGTACCCCCATTTTTACCCATAATTCACCAGAAACATAACAGGGCATGTGTCTAGAATGGAAGATAATCACTCCTCATCTCAACGCCAGAAACCGCTTTGACCTGAATAAGTGAGCTACTTGTCCGACAACCTCGAAACCACATAGCGTGCTATTTATACAACATGATCTACAACATGCCAGTCTTTAACCTCTCCTCTTGTGGCATCCCATGAAGACTTATGGAGTATTTTCAAGGACAGGGTATAATTTTAGCACCTGTACAAGAGATGAGCAAATTAAAAATGACTACAATTTAATAAGATTAACACAGAACATAAATAAACTCTGTACTTCCTGTTTATACGGTGGCACTGAGTATAGCTGGACCTGCTCACACATGCTCTGCCTGCTGATGGTTTGCTGCCTGCAGGCTGACTCCATGCCTTAATGTAGGTGAATCATTTTGACTGGAATTTTCTGACCTGTTCATGCACACAGTTTTCTCTGTGGTGCCATCACACATCCAGTACATTCACGATGCCGCTTAATGCAAGAGAGACCTGACAGATTTAGATTTGGAGATTGCGGCACTTGGAAAGACTAAAAACCTTCTCACACAATCTGATTACATACGAATTTATACGAGTTTGAAAATCGGGACAAAACAAACACACGGTTGTGTTACACGTGACAGTTCAACAATTCAGTAATTCTTCTAACGTAAAAGAAAATCCACAAAGACATTCTGTTGGAATAGAAATCAGTGACCGCTTCCACACTGACAGAGATTGTCTTCTTCTGACTCACTGTTCTAGCAAAATATAACAAGTTGTGTCATGATCAGTTCTGTGTGAAATCTCTCGTATTGAATCAAATATAAATCCAACATAAAAGAATGACAAATGCTAAATGGAAAAATATTCATATTTTACTTTGTTACAGTAGATGTGAAATTAGATTAGTAGATTTGTGAAATTTTGAAAGAACAACGGACTTAATATGTGCTCTGGATGTTTACTTACATTTACATGAATCCTATGAGTCACAAGACAGAGTGTGTGATATAGTTTTACAAAAGCCAGAATAGACGCCTCTGAGTAAGTAAGTAACCCTACGATACGACTGAATTAGCCTGGGGTAGCGTGCTTTTGTGCAATCTTCTGCATCTAGCTTTTCATTTACAATCTCAAACGAGGAATCTGAAGCCAGTGAACTACATGCTTGAATTACAGCCAGTGTCTCGATCTTAGAACGAGATTTCAGTGTGAATTTGATGTCGAAATCCTGAAGGCTAATGATTAGAAATGGCTTTGGATCCGCCGAGGGCCGATATCAGGTTACACCGACTCGTTACGGGTTTGAATTTAAGATTAAATTGAAGAACGTGTGCGTTTTTTTAAAAATAAACGTTCCACAGCACGAGAGCTGTGTACGTCTCCTGTGCTCGGCGGTCAGGCTGACATTTTACTTCATATCGAGGTTCTGTAATAATTGAGTTCAGCAAGTTCCAGCCAGTTGTATGTAAATGTTGCAGTGGGCCGTGGGAGGAAGGCAGAAGACAGAAGTATTAGTCAGACACGAAGCAGGAGGAGGTGGTCATTCAGTGTTTAGTGTTTTCACAAGAGTAGGTACGCTATGCTAAAACCAGCCCACTCTATTTCCCGACCATTTACAGTCGTATTTGCACGTTTACGACTTACGCTGCGTTTCACATAAACACAAAAATCATGCTACTTTGCTGTACTGTGATCAGAGGAACATGACAATTTATGAAGCTCGAGGCTATTTAATGTTCTCCCAAATCTTGATCCATGATTCATCTTGAAAATGAAAAGCAAAAGGTTTACACATTACTCACAATAAACCAAAAAACAGGAAGCGGCAGATCTTCTGTATATTTGTTATCCTAATCCCCATACTGCATTTTTGCCAAGTGATCGTTTCTCCTCTTACACAACAAGCTTGCACATCGGTTCCTGCCATGAGTAAGCCAGAGCAGGTCAATATTTTGGAGCTGTACCTTTTTTAAAGAACATGTTGTTATTTGGTATCAGACTGGGCGTTCTGTTCGATACCAGAAAAAATTGTGTACTCCACAGACATACAATATATAGTGATGGCCAAGGAGACATTTACGTACAAACATTTAGAAACTTATTAACGTACAATGTTTATAAATCACATGAAGCATGGAGTCCACTACCCACAATGCACCTGCACATCCATCTTCACAGACGCCAAACCTCTTATCTCACCTCACTTGTTTCCCTCCTATGATATCTCGTTTGTTGATCCCTGATCTTGTCTGTTTTTTTAAATGACCTTGCATTTGAAATTGTCTGATACTTGTATTAAACATCACGCTAACCTGCACCGACATCCTCACTGATTCTCTTCTGTTTTGAATAAATAGTGGAGTTACGATGGCTTAGCGGTTAGCACGTTTGCCTCACACCTCCAGGGTTGTGGGATCGATTCCCGCCTCACGCCTTGTGTGTGTGGAGATTGCATGTTCTCCCCGTGCCTCGGGGGTTTCCTCCGGGTACTCCGGTTTCCTCCCCCGGTCCAAAGACATGCATGGTAGGTTGATTGGCATCTCTGGAAAATTGTCCGTAGTGTGTGTGTGTGTGTGTGAGTGAATGAGAGTGTGTGTGTGCCTGTGATGGGTTGGCACTCCGTCCAGGGTGTATCCTGCCTCGATGCCCGATGACGCCCGAGATAGGCACAGGCTCACTGTGACCCGAGAAGTTCGGATAGGGAATGAGTGAAAGGGAATGAGTGAAAGGGAATGTAGGGAATGAGTGAAAATGGATGAATAAAAAAAAATCTTTGCCTAGTCTGAAAATCAAGTAGCTAAATAAAACCAAGGAAAGGTAGTGTGCAGAAATGTCTCAGAAATGTCTCAGGCTTTCGCTTTCTCCTGCTCACTAACGAACCCGATTCAGCATGAAGCCTTTCACCTCACCGTGAGATGGTGTTGCACCATCAAACCTACACTTCCCACTGCTGCTTTTACTTTTCATGGTTCATCCACTGAATTCTTGCCGAGATCAGGAATTTATTTTATGGCCAGAGTGTTGTATTGAATCTCTAGTGTCTCCTAGGGCCTGTAGTATGTTTCAGTACAGAAGGCTTTTCCATCATAAAACAGACATTGCAGACAAAACCACACAGGTTTCTGAAGCCGACACAGCAGGTGGTGATAAATGCTTCTAGCTCCATGGTTCAGAGTCTGCTTAAGTTTCCTCCAGATTCTTTGACTTTCTTAAGCAGTCATCAATGTTGAAATGTGGACAAACCAGGTTTAAAAGATGCACCGAGTCATTGATCTTCAAACTTCCTCAGGAGTTAAAACAAAGTCAGTCAGTCAGTCCCTAAGGCAATACCACAGACCACAGAGGTGTACAGGTTTGTTTTAGGTCTCAGTTTATATTTTCATAAAGCAACACGGTCATTTCCATCTTACTGCCTGTGTTTTTTCATTCCACAGGGAATAGAGCCTGAAGAAAAAAATACCATTGCAATAGGGTCAGAAGAGAGCAGGAAGATCTGCTCTTTAGTCGTGGATGCTTGCTGCCATCAGTGGGTTGAACAAACAAGCACTTATCACATTTCATCATGGCCTCTGGGAAGAGCTCCAAAGTGAACTGGCCTCCATAACAAATCCATAAGAGGGTCATTTCCGGGTGGATAATTTACTTTGCAAATGAGGCGATAAAAAAGTTGGAAGAGAAATACTGACCCAGAAGAAAAACAGCAGTTTGAGGCCATGTGCTTCACCAGAGTGATTCTCACACCCTCAACGTAATCTAGGGCTCAGACACTCGTACCACGCACTAGGAAGTTTTATCACATGGTATTTGGTCAGCAAGATAAGCATCTATTTAGAGTACACAAACCTCATCTAACCCAAGTTTCAAGCAAAGACCTTTCCAGCAATATCCCAAAATAGATTCACTATTGCCCCATGCAACATCAATCTGATCCTGAGGCAGCTTTCATGGTGGAGATGGATGCCTCAGAGGTGGGACTCTCAGCAGTAAGAACCACCATCTGTTAGCTTTAGATAAGTTAAATCCTAATGTTGGCAACCAATAGATCCTTGCCCTGAAATCCACTCTTCTATGTATAGGTCCAAAGGAACCCACCATCCCTTTGTTCTCTACATGTATTACTTGTATGGTAATCTGTCCTGCCCAACACCTCAGCAACTCACCAAGAAAGGTGGGCTTTCTCTTCACTACATTTCATTTCACCATGACAGCCAAATTTGACCATACCCATAAACCTATGGATGGTTCCCAGTATCCTATTTTGCCCACCTACTGAGTCTCTCCCACCCTCTGGGAAATGATGAGTCACTCCGGCATATACACCTTCCACCTGCTATCTCCTCATAATCGGTAGCCAGAAATACACACTGTACATATAATATACAGGGCAAGACACCTTGTAGCTCTCTGTGGGAACTCTGAAGCCTTTATCTAGCGCTCACTGCCCCTGGTTTCTATTCCTAACACATCTGGATTAGCCTACTATAGTACTGAGCACATTGCTGCTCATCAGCACAACCACTTTCAGTAAATCAGACTCGAAATGTACACAGAAATATTCTCCTTCATATATCCCAGCTTTGGATGTTGGGGTCAGAGCTCAGGGTCAGCAATGATACAGCACCCCTGGAGCCTAGAGTGTTTTAAGGGCCTTGCTCAAGGGCCCAACCACTGACCTTCTGATCAACAATCCAGAACCTTCACCATTTGAGTCATCAGTGCAGCACCTGGAATTCCCAGGTGGTCTCCCACCCAAGAACTAACCAGGCCCGAATCTGCTTAGCTTCTGATTAGACATTCTCATTAGAGATTAGACATTCTCATTAGAGATTAGACATTCTCATTAGAGATTTTACATTCTCATTAGAGATTTTACATTCTCATTAGAGATTAGACATTCTCATTAGAGATTAGACATTCTCATTAGAGATTTTACATTCTCATTAGAGATTTTACATTCTCATTAGAGATTAGACATTCTCATTAGAGATTTTACATTCTCATTAGAGATTAGACATTCTCATTAGAGATTTTACATTCTCATTAGAGATTAGACATTCTCATTAGAGATTTTACATTCTCATTAGAGATTAGACATTCTCATTAGAGATTAGACATTCTCATTAGAGATTAGACATTCTCATTAGAGATTTTACATTCTCATTAGAGATTAGACATTCTCATTAGAGATTAGACATTCTCATTAGAGATTTTACATTCTCATTAGAGATTTTACATTCTCATTAGAGATTAGACATTCTCATTAGAGATTAGACATTCTCATTAGAGATTAGACATTCTCATTAGAGATTTTACATTCTCATTAGAGATTTTACATTCTCATTAGAGATTAGACATTCTCGTTAGAGATTAGACATTCTCATTAGAGATTAGACATTCTCATTAGAGATTAGACATTCTCATTAGAGATTAAACATTCTCATTAGAGATTAGACATTCTCAAAATGACATGGCTGAAAGCAAGTGGACCCAGATGCCTGAGAAATAAAGCAATTACTAAAGTTATTGTCTGTTAGTTTTTGATGAAAGATGGAATCAAAGTAATTCATGGTCTAGTAGTGGGTTCAATCTTAGGAGAATGTGTGTCTTGGCAATGAAGACTAATCTTGTATTTAAGCCACATGTTATCTGGATATGTTACCAGGTGCATTTAGTGGGTCCGGTTGTTGCAGATGTTTTGCATGGCTTATAATGATTGTATCTTTTCCTCTACATTGTCCTCATCCTGCTTATGTGTCCCGAGTGTTATAGCACTGGCTCAAAATCACTGTGATAATCCGTTTAACACTTGAGCCACTAATCACATTTTATGTGATCATATCATGTACTGAGCATGTAGCATGTTGATAGGGTTATCTCTCTTTCTTATAATGATTTATAATCCCACTTTCAGTGTTTATAATGATTTATAATCCCACTTTCAGGGTTTATAATGATTTATAATCCCACTTTCAGGGTTTATAATGATTTATAATCCCACTTTCAGGGTTTATAATGATTTATAATCCCACTTTCAGTGTTTATAATGATTTATAATCCCACTTTCAGTGTTTATAATGATTTATAATCCCACTTTCAGTGTTTATAATGATTTATAATCCCACTTTCAGGGTTTATAATGATTTATAATCCCACTTTCAGTGTTTATAATGATTTATAATCCCACTTTCAGGGTTTATAATGATTTATAATCCCACTTTCAGTGTTTATAATGATTTATAATCCCACTTTCAGTGTTTATAATGATTTATAATCCCACTTTCAGTGTTTATAATGATTTATAATGCCACTCTCAGTGTTTATAATGATTTATAATCCCACTCTCAGTGTTTATAATGATTTATAATCTCACTTTCAGTGTTTATAATGATTTATAATCCCACTTTCAGTGTTTATAATGATTTATAATCCCACTTTCAGTGTTTATAATGATTTATAATCCCACTCTCAGTGTTTATAATGATTTATAATCCCACTCTGTGTTTATAATGATTTATAATCCCACTTTCAGTGTTTATAATGATTTATAATCCCACTTTCAGTGTTTATAATGATTTATAATCCCACTCTGTGTTTATAATGATTTATAATCCCACTCTGTGTTTATAATGATTTATAATCCCACTTTCAGTGTTTATAATGATTTATAATCCCACTCTGTGTTTATAATGATTTATAATCCCACTCTGTGTTTATAATGATTTATAATCCCACGTTCAGTGTTTATAATGATTTATAATCCCACTTTCAGTGTTTATAATGATTTATAATCCCACTTTCAGTGTTTATAATGATTTATAATCCCACTCTCAGTGTTTATAATGATTTATAATCCCACTCTGTGTTTATAATGATTTATAATCCCACTTTCAGTGTTTATAATGATTTATAATCCCACTTTCAGTGTTTATAATGATTTATAATCCCACTCTCAGTGTTTATAATGATTTATAATCCCACTCTGTGTTTATAATGATTTATAATCCCACTTTCAGTGTTTATAATGATTTATAATCCCACTCTGAGTGTTTATAATGATTTATAATCCCACTCTCAGTGTTTATAATGATTTATAATCCCACTCTCAGTGTTTATAATGATTTATAATCCCACCATCAGTGTTTATAATGATTTATAATCCCACTCTCAGTGTTTATAATGATTTATAATCCCACTCTCAGTGTTTATAATGATTTATAATCCCACTCTCAGTGTTTATAATGGTTTATAATCCCACTTTCAGTGTTTATAATGATTTATAATCCCACCATCAGTGTTTATAATGATTTATAATCCCACTCTCAGTGTTTATAATGATTTATAATCCCACTTTCAGTGTTTATAATGATTTATAATCCCACTCTCAGTGTTTATAATGATTTATAATCCCACTCTGTGTTTATAATGATTTATAATCCCACTTTCAGTGTTTATAAGGATTTATAATCCCACTTTCAGTGTTTATAATGATTTATAATCCCACTCTGAGTGTTTATAATGATTTATAATCCCACCATCAGTGTTTATAATGATTTATAATCCCACGTTCAGTGTTTATAATGATTTATAATCCCACTCTCAGTCTTTATAATGATTTATAATTCCTCTCTCAGTGTTTATAATGATTTATAATCCCACTCTGTGTTTATAATGATTTATAATCCCACTTTCAGTGTTTATAATGATTTATAATCCCACTTTCAGTGTTTATAATGATTTATAATCCCACTCTGAGTGTTTATAATGATTTATAATCCCACCATCAGTGTTTATAATGATTTATAATCCCACCATCAGTGTTTATAATGATTTATAATCCCACCATCAGTGTTTATAATGATTTATAATCCCACTTTCAGTGTTTATAATGATTTATAATCCCACTCTCAGTGTTTATAATGATTTATAATCCCACTTTCAGTGTTTATAATGATTTATAATCCCACTCTCAGTGTTTATAATGATTTATAATCCCACTCTCAGTGTTTATAATGGTTTATAATCCCACTTTCAGTGTTTATAATGATTTATAATCCCACCATCAGTGTTTATAATGATTTATAATCCCACTCTCAGTGTTTATAATGATTTATAATCCCACTCTCAGTGTTTATAATGATTTATAATCCCACTCTCAGTGTTTATAATGGTTTATAATCCCACTTTCAGTGTTTATAATGATTTATAATCCCACCATCAGTGTTTATAATGATTTATAATCCCACTCTCAGTGTTTATAATGATTTATAATCCCACTCTCAGTGTTTATAATGATTTATAATCCCACTCTTAGTGTTTATGATTTATAATCCCACTCTCAGTGTTTATAATGATTTATAATCCCACTTTCCAATGTTACACAGATGAGGATGAGGTTCTCTTTTCTTTCTGGTTCTTCTCCATGTTTCTTCCTCATCTCATCTCAGAGTTTTTTCCTTCATCACCATCACCTCATCACTCATTAGGGATAATATTAAAATATATTTTAAAAGTGTTGCAGAAATAAAACTAAATTGAATTAAACATCTGTCTGGTCTTCATCAGGTTTAAGGTACTTCAGGAGTATTAAACTTCACCAGTTCTTATAACAGCTTTACACTTGTGCCCCTTGTAAACTACTCACAAAATAAATAAAAATGAGTGTGACTATAAATTAGCAACAGTCACAACTGTTTAGTTTCACTCTTCATAAGTCACTAGTATCATAATAACTGTTTCTGGCTGTTTTTCTGATTTCTGGTTCTATCTGTGAAGCTTATTAGCACTTCTAAAATTATCCACAGTAAATAAGGAACATTTTGTGTACTATTTACACCCACCATCTGAGATGCTAGCAGAAAAAAAAACTGTGTTTGCTCCCACTCAAACCACATAGCTGAGAACCCTGAGGTGAGGTGATGGCTTCATGTGAAACCGATGTTCCACTGCCGATTCAGAAATGGGCTGCAGTTACAACATCCTGGTCTCTACAGTTGATCACAATCTTGTCCTTTTGCTAATATAATAACAAACAATGTAAACAACAAACCTATAATTACTTGCATATATTGTGAAGACTGTGATTAAATAAAATGACTAACGGTTTGAGGTCATTGGCACACTAGCACCCAAGTCTATAGCTAGAGAAGAATATGACACTTTAGACAGATTTTTTTTTTACGCCTATTATTCGGTCCTCTATCACCACAAGACATGGTGAAGGATAAATCAGTCAACATACGGTACATTCTCACTCACTCTCTTTACCGCTTATCTGAACTTCTCGGGTCACGGGGAGCCTGTGCCTATCTCAGGCGTCATCGGGCATCGAGGCAGGATACACCCTGGACGGAGTGCCAACCCATCACAGGGCACACACACACTCTCATTCACTCACACACACACACTCTCATTCACTCACACACACACACTCCAGACAATTTTCCAGAGATGCCAATCAACCTACCATGCATGTCTTTGGACCGGGGGAGAAAACCGGAGTACCCGGAGGAAACCCCCGAGGCTCGGGGAGAACATGCAAACTCCACACACACAAGGCGTGAGCGGGAATCGAACCCACAACCCTGGAGGTGTGAGGCGAACGTGCTAACCACTAAGCCACTGTGTCCCCGCACTGGTATTTACCTTTTCATAAATAAAACCTGCTTTATTTTTCTATAAAATAGCAAGATAACAATCCAGGATGAATATTTTTTTTAAATGAAGAAAAAAATAAAGCATAAAGTATGAATATCTTGTTTGCAGCCATGAACTTCATCTGTTGTCAGATCCGTGTTCGTTCCTGATCCGATTCATTCATCAAGTCAGTCAATAAACCGTGTAAACAGTGTGTTGTATTAATGTAAAACAGGCTCGAGCAACACACACATTTGACCCCGTTGAGGGATTTTACAGCACAAGATGGAGGCTGACTGTCTCCAGACCACAATTTTATATAAAACGCTCCCAGTTTCCCTGTTTTAATGCAGTGGTCCGGAAGTGAGTCCAAACAAACACATACTGTATCAGAAACCTCTGCGTCATGTACAGTAGCATGCACTTATCACTACTGTGAGCCAAAAGCGGTACAACAGATGAAATAACGAGGCAGGAAAAACTCGAAGGCAGTCTAAGAGATGACATTATGCTTATTTTTAGAACATGAATATCTTTTCTCGTGTAGCGAACACATACTGAAAATATTCGTATGAAATATATTTAAAGAAGATACAGTATATGAATGCTTGAACGATTCGGTTTAAAATTCAGTTCAAGATTCGATTTGATTCGAGTTTAAAAAAATGCCACGTATTATATTTAGTATGCAAGTTTTAGAAGATTTAATTCTACTGAAAACTACACATAAGAATAGGGGTTAGATTTGTAACTGAATAAACACCACACTATGAGAGATGCAGTGCACCACAACACTGATGTACACGGACTACTACGTCATCTGGGTATTTTTACTTAGTGGAAATATTGGGGTTGTTTCCTGACAGTGTACTTCACACTGCATCGGTGGGGTTTTTGTGAGACTGAGACCTTACTGAAATCTGTGCATGCCAGTGTTTGCTAAGGTTTCTGCACCATGGAGCGTGAGAAAGGTCAGTTTCTGTATGTGTCATGACGACATGGGCATGAATGTGTGAAAGACATTGCTATGGATTACAGAATAACGGTTCGACTCAGATTTGTAATGATGTAGTTACAGAGATATGTAAATAAAAGGGTTAATCAGAAGTTTAATCCTTATATAAACCTTTAGTGTGCTGATTACAGGAGCCTGAGAGGATCGATTGTGCTGGTGGGAGTTGGGGAAAGTGGATAAATGAGACACAGATGGATCCGGACAACAAGACCGACTTCTTTATGGCCAGTTTATTGGCCTCCTCCCTTTTCCTGCATCACATCTCTCCCCTTCTCACCTTCAGGCTCGTTCAGTTTAATATGTTATCCAGCAGCTGCGAATTAGTCATAATTTAATGCCAAGGCCTGTTGTTTAATACCGTGAGAGGGAAAAGTGTTAATAAAGACAAGACATTAACCTTCATGTTATGTTCAGCTGTTCATTATTCAGCTGTGCAGATGACGACCGCTGACACGAAGCTTCCTGTTTATTTCAGAAACATAAACAATATGTTGATGTGGACGCACAAAATCATAAGAAGGCAGAGAAAAGAGGAATTTTTACAGAAAGATAATCTTTTAGCATCTGCCACTGAACATTTTTCTGTGTGTGTGTGTGTGTGTGTGTGTGTGTGTGTGTGTGTGTGTGTCTGTGTGTGTGTGTGTCTGTGTGTGGCTTCTAACACACACACACAAACACACACACATGCAAACACACACACGCACACATGTAAACACACACACACACACACACACACACACATGCAAACACACACAAACACACACACAAACACACACACACAAACAAACACACACATGCAAACACACACCAACACACAAACACACACACACAGACACACACAAAAACACACACACAAACCCACACACACACACACACACACACACACACAAACCCAGACACACACACAAACAGACACACACCCAGACACACACAGACACAGACACACAAACACACACACACACACACACACAGAGACACACACACAGACACACACACACTCTTTACTGATGATCACTGAATAACAGCATCGTGTCTATCTATAAAAATAATGGAATATATGAAACATTTATATGTCCCGAGTGTTATAGCACAGTACAAAGATTCCATACTCTGTTACACAGCAGCTTTTTCCCCCACACATTCAGATCATTACCTTTGTACTGCCCCCTAATAGAATTCATGTTTATTTGTCTCAGCAATTCGATATCTTTATTAGAGATTATTAAGTACAGGCTGTGTTAATTGTGTATTAGAATGCAACCTGGTCCATGTTCTCTTCCTCGTTCTCTTATGGACACAGCTGCTCTGAAAGCCACGTTCAAATTAACAAATTTCGCTCATTTAATCGAAGCCACAAACACAGGATTCGGTGGAGATAGACCGAGGCCATGGTCCAGACCAAATATTAGCAGAGATGCAAACAGGCTGGAAGTGAGAGACAGAATTAAGCCATCATTAGAGAAACCAATGAATGCATACGTGGCACAGAGCTTTCTCCAGAAATTAGGCTTTGAGATGATTACTTACACACACTTATCGACCGGGTCAAGCACAGGCCAAAGCTGGGTTTCTCTAAGCTTTAAGAGAAATATTTATACACTGGTGTATATTTATACATTGGTTGAAAAAAAAAATCATACAAAATGAAATTAAAATCAGATCAATGTAATAAATGTAAACATAAAAATAAACTTCATAATGAGAAAAACTCAAACCAACAACCATGTGACAGAGCAGTGAAGTTCTTAACTCTTGATCTGTGTGATGTTATCTGTTCTGCTACCACGTGATGATCTGATTAAATAAGTGCAGGAATGAGAAGGTGTTTATTATTCTGGCTCTAATCTAACCGCTCTGCGTGTTAGTGGGGTTTGAAGGTCATTGAGCTTTGATTTACAAGGTGTTCTGGATGGAGCTGAAGTGAAGCATTGCTGGGGGTTTGAACAGATTATTCTGACGTGGTGTTGGTGGAGTTACATTCTAGCGGCCATGGTTTGGAAACATGTTTGTGTTTGGCAGCTCTAGCAAACAAAGTCTACCAGTTGGACCAGTTCTGCCTGTGTACTGGGAGCTGTTGTCTCTTAATCTAACCTTGTAGAGAATTTACTCTAGAGTTTAGAACAATCCACCCAATATTATATATATATATATATATAAAAAACAATCTTACTTTAGGTTCAGATCATGCTTTTAATTTCTGGAGAAAGTTCTAGATCTTTGGAACCCACAGAGTTAGAGGGGAAAAAATGAGACAGGAACATAAAGGTTATTACCCCCTCCCCACCCCTCACTATGCTCTTTTTATCTTTTCATCATCCTTTCTGGACCTTTACCACTCATTCACATAGAGAAAGAAAGGAATCGACTCTTTACTGGAAGTTTATTTTCTTTACACAGAGATACTTCAGTGGAAATGCTTCGGCTTCACATTCAGGTAGCGGAGGAACTTAACCACAACCCACAAACCACTGAGAGCAGCCCAAAATATCTCTTCGTCCTGCACCATATCCTGTTCTTCAACTAAGAACAAAGATAAGCATCTTAACTGCAGAGAAGGTCATCATTTTAGTTTTGTGTGTAATTACGTAATTGACAGAAAGTCAAAATTTATAATTGCTTTGTATTTGTTCGTCACGTCCGACCGTGTCGATCCCGAGGGTTCGGTTCAACCGTCTCTGGAATCATTTATTCTTGGGCTCTTATTTCACTCTTACATAAATCTCTCTCCCTGATGAGTTCTCAAATGTTCATTTGGCAGCATCTGAAGGAAGCACATCCAGAGGGGGAAGAGTGTGCTGCTTTGGAGTTCTGTCTTTTCCATGATGCCATCTTCTGCAGTATTAGACCTTCTCTTCACATGATGCTCAGAATGATGTTCTGTGTATTGAATATATCTGTGTAACATTTTCCAATTTATGGGGGGGCACGGTGGCTTAGTGGTTAGCACGTTCGCCTCACACCTCCAGGGTTGGGGGTTCGATTCCCACCTCCGCCTTGTGTGTGTGGAGTTTGCATGTTCTCCCCGTGCCTCGGGGGTTTCCTCCCCCGGTCCAAAGACATGCATGGTAGGTTGATTGGCATCTCTGGAAAATTGTCCGTAGTGTGTGTGTGTGCCCTGTGATGGGTTGGCACTCCGTCCAGGGTGTATCCTGCCTCGATGCCCGATAACGCCCGAGAAAGGCACAGGCTCCCCGTGACCCGAGAAGTTCGGATAAGCGGTAGAAGATGAATGAATGTTCCACTTTCTGCTGGATAAAAGTCTGTTAAGCTTCTTTAGTTAGTCGTGTTTATCACGAGTCGTTTCCTGAGAATAACAAAAGAGGACTAGAGAATTACTGTGAGAATTAAATCCACACTCGCTTTTCTGGACTCGTGTTATGGAATATTTCCTCTTTAACAAACCTTCTTATAAAATCTGTGTGTTCTCATCATCTAAAGCCACACGTTCCGGTTCAGCTTAAACAAAGCTAATCTGTTTCTATATGAGTCATTTTTATCTCAGAATGATACAGGCATCGAGGGATGTGTTTCAGGGAAATAAAGCAACACTACATAATCTTTATTATTTATTAGACAAGCTGTCATTTTTTCTTCGAGGAAAGAGAGATAGTTATCCTCCACGAGTCAGTGATTGGTGATACTGATTAAGTTCCGAAATTTGCTTATGAGTTCACTTAAAGTTTGCTCAGATGTAAAAAGCCCACAGTGTGAAACCTGCATACTGTTACATGGTTTTTATGGATGGTTGTTTTTAGCACCATTAGCACCACTATTGAGTTTAAAAAAAAAAAAAAAGAAAAAAGCAAAAGCCTAACAGAAATGAGTCATGATTATTAAAGCAATCAGATTCACAAAGTTTTACTCTGTTCATAATAATTCATGACTCCTACAACACAGTTACAGAGAAACAACCCACTGTGAAAGATCTAAGGCAGGGGTGTCGAACTCAGGCCCGCGAGACCATATCACATGTGTATTACAGCACACTAGCCACATGCTCCGCTAATACTACATATCCCAGAATGCCTTGCGACTGTATTGACGCGTAGTCACGACCACCAAGCGCCCCTCATTCTCTGTTAACACCCAGTTTGTGTTGTGTGCTAACGGAGCTAACGTGTCTGTAACCACAGTATAGAACATAAGAAGACACCATGACACCAAACATTATGAGAAGTTTAAGGACCTGGATGTAAAGCAGAAGCTCCAGAAGGTGGAGGAGATGAAAAACAGTCTGGTTTCCTGTCAGACTATGTGCATGAAGCTGCTGTAAAGGCTGTAAAGCTTTATTGTGGCAGCAGAAACAGCAAAATCTGCCCTTTAATGTGGGAAAGTTTGTCAAAAAGTGTATGGTCAAAGTTTGTGACATGAACATCACTGAAGCCATCCTTAAATATATTCTTGTTGCCGAAACCCGACCGACTTCCGGTTGGAAATTTGACCGACCTTTTTTTTTTTTTTTTTACTCTTCAAACAACTAATACAAAAGCAATAAATTAATATTAAATGGTTCGGGCGCCATAATACATCTAAAACAACATTAAAACAGCTCGACAGCTTTAACTTGGCACGAAGTTCTGTAAAAACTAAGGCATCAAAATAAGGTTCGCGATGATGCGCCCGAAGGCACGGGGTGAAGACCCAGTCAGTGACGTCACGATATGCTAATGTGTTTAAAGTCATACTGACGTCATCACCATCACCGAAATTGTACTTTTTTTTTTCATTGAAACTTAAAAATAAAATATAGACCTACATACTGACCCTGCAAACCAAAATATGTTTAAGGATGGCCTGATGTGTCTTTTATTTCAAATTTAATTTCTTGTGTGTTTGTAATAACAAGCTCTGTTTGTTCCAGATCCTGTGTTTAAGCAAAACTAAAGTTTGTTTCCATATGAAAAAGGTTGAACATTACATATCACTCTCTCTCACTCACTCATCTTCTACCGCTTTATCCGAACTTCTCGGGTCACGGGGAGCCTGTGCCTATCTCAGGCGTCATCGGGCATCGAGGCAGGATACACCCTGGACGGAGTGCCAACCCATCACAGGGCACACACACACTCTCATTCACTCACACACACACACACACTACGGACAATTTTCCAGAGATTCCAATCAACCTACCATGCATGTCTTTGGACCGGGGGAGGAAACCGGAGTACCCGGAGGAAACCCCCGAGGCACGGGGAGAACATGCAATCTCCACACACACAAGGCGGAGGCGGGAATCGAACCCCGACCCTGGAGGTGTGAGGTGAACGTGCTAACCACTAAACCACCGTGCCCCCCATTACATATCAGTTGTAGTTAATTTTTCAATAAATATTCAGTTTGGCCCATGACTTTATCTCAGTTTTATATTTTGGCCCACTGTGAATTTGAGTTTGACTCCCCTGATCTAAGGAGATCCACAGCCCACAAGGTAGATGATTCATCCCCAGGTCATGATCTTACAATATCTCTCCTTCGGTCACAGCTCACATCCTTGGTGTAAGAAGGATTCTGCCCTTTTTCCCCACACAGGCTCCTCAGGTACTTGTTCAGTCTCTTGTCATTTGGAGACTGGACTACTTCAGCTCTCTCTATCAGCTCTACATATGAACACAATTCATCCGCTGCAAATGATCCAAAATTCAGCTGTGACTTGTTTTCAACCTACCTAAGTTCTCCATATCATCACACTGCTGTGCTCCTCCACCGGCTCCTGTAGCTGAAGACATCAGATTTAAACAATGATGCTTGTCTAAAAATCCACAAACAGAGCAGCTCCCTCTTACCTCAAAGCCCTCATCACTCCTCACGCTGCACCTCGCACCCTCAGATCTACAGCACTGCTCCACTTGTCCCACCATCTCTCGGGGTAAGAGGGAGGAACACATCAAGTTCGAGTTTTAGGTATCCTAAGTCTGTATCCTCATGGAGCAGAGTTAATGTTTTCACCGATAGAGACTTAAAAGCACTTTTGTACATCACTAAGGGACGATCAGTGAGTCTGACAACTGGCGTAAATGTAAATGTAAACGCCATTAAAAGCAGCTAATCATTGTTAATCCTGACAGTGTTGTAGAAGCATACTGAGCCTGAACACAGTGATCTACACCATCCTCTGTGCCTGAGAGGGATGAAGTACATGCTAATCATGTCAAGTGGCTCTCCACTCACAGGTTAACCTTAGTAATGTGTTTTGCATTTTACTGACCGTGTCAGAGCCGAGCGTGGGGCTGCATTCATGTGTAGGAGCAGTGAACATGTGAAATATTTCCCTGAGTGATTTCCCCCCCCCCCAACATCAGAGTCTGATCTCATTAATGATCACAAAGCTGAATGAACACAAATCCACACAGATACTGTACACTACAACATCTAGTGCAAACACTTCACACGAGAGAACAGGAAATAGGGAATAAATCCGGAAGAAGTTCAACAAGACCATAATGTGTGATTGTCAGGGCACAACCTTTTGGATGTATAGTTAATAAAAAATTTGCAGTTCATTCATTCATCTTCTACCGCTTATCCGAACTTCTCGGGTCACGGGGAGCCTGTGCCTACCTCAGGGGTCATCGGGCATCGAGGCAGGATACACCCTGGACGGAGTGCCAACCCATCACAGGGCACACACACACACACTCTCATTCACTCACACACACACACACTACGGACAATTTTCCAGAGATGCCAATCAACCTACCATGCATGTCTTTGGCACGGGGGAGGAAACCGGAGTACCCGGAGGAAACCCCCGAGGCACGGGGAGAACATGCAAACTCCACACACACAAGGTGGAGGTGGGAATCGAACCCCCGACCCTGGAGGTGTGAGGAGAACGTGCTATCCATTAAGCTATCGTGCCCCCTAAATTTTGCAGTTGCCTCCTAGAAATGTGATGGTTTTTGTATCATCACTACAAAGTCTGGTTAAAGTCACTAACTAACCCAGTAACTAGTGAGATGGTTCTCGCTACAGCTGCGGTCGAGGTCGAGGCTGGACGTGTATCGGGTTACAGTCGTAGATCTCTGAGTTCTGCATGGAACGATCCGATCACACAACAAGTGCAACAATTAACCTAAATGAAAGTCAGACACAATCAGTGCTCCAGCAGCACATACAGTGCTGAATATTCATGTGTAATGCTCCATGCTACTGAATACTAATGCGCATGTTTCCTCAACACAGAGCTAATCATGCTCATTATATTTGGATTGTTTCTCTCACGGACATCGGATTGGATCGGCCCAAAATTCTCTTCATTGACCGAAGGTAGTTTTTTCCTTTTTTTTCAAATAGGATTATTTTCATTTCTACTTAAATTACCATAAGGATTAATTCCACCTGAACAGGCTGCTAAAAAAAAGGTTATGAGATAAAAATGTTTTTCTGATTGTTCTGTACTTTGTCATATTAATAATTGAATCGTTTATATTAATCAGGAAACATGGCACTACAGGATGCTATACGGTGAATATTTACAGCGAAGAGAGTCGACAACATCGAGTCATCCAAAACCACACCAAAGACAAGAAAACTGGGGGGGGGACTGGGGCATCGGAAAATGTGACATGAAGAAACAGAGGACTGTAGTGCACACGTCTGATTTCTGCTGTACATCACACACATGATCCGCTCTATAATCCCCATTTGCACACATTTCACATTTCAGCTGTTTTGCACAAAACTTTACAATATCTGATGTAACTGCTGCTATAACTGTGTTCATTCCAGTAATACTGTCTGAACACACAGGATTTATGCTGATCACCGCTGTCTTTTTGTATTGTCTTGTAACTTTGTCTTTTAGTCTTTTGTCCTGCACTGTCTTGTCTGTCTTGTTTGTCCTGTCCTGCACTGTCTTGTGTCTTGTTTGTCTTGTCCTGCACTGTCTTGTCCTGCACTGTCTTGTGTCTTGTTTGTCCTGTCCTGCACTGTCTTGTGTCTTGTCTGTCTTGTCCTGCACTGTCTTGTCCTGCACTGTCTTGTGTCTTCTTTGTCCTGTCCTGCACTGTCTTGTGTCTTGTCTGTCTTGCCCTGCACTGTCTTGTTTGTCTTGTCCTGCACTGTCTTGTCCTGCATTGTCTTGTCTGTCTTGTTTGTCCTGTCCTGCACTGTCTTGTTTGTCTTGTCCTGCACTGTCTTGTGTCTTGTATGTCTTGTCCTGCACTGTCTTGTTTGTCTTGTCTTGCACTGTCTTGTCCTGAAGTTCCTCCACATTCAGAGACACAAATCATTTCTACCTTATAAACGTTCAGTGAAAAGTCACTCAAACCGAGTAAACGTACGACACAGAGCAGAAGAGAAGAGTCTGAGAACAGTGAGAATGATGCTCTGATGTGTAGTGTGGTGTCACTCCATCACTCCTCTATGACATGCCGACATGCTTCATAGAGCTCTCTGAAATCACACTGTGAAGCTTCACTCCTGCCTCTTTATAACAATCAGCACTTTGAGACGTGAAGTTTCATTTCTTTCTGCACTGGATCTGATTCAGAGATTAAACACTTTCTTGTTCTGTTGAAAGAAAATGGCATAATCGATGTAATATACTGGAATATGTCATTAAGATTATTGTATAATCCTGTTCAGAATATTATAAAGTATTATAAAGAGACTAAAGTCCAAATGCTGAGGACAGATTCATGAGGACGATTTGCCTGAAACGTCAGTGAAGTTAAAAGGAGAAAAGTTATTCTGCTGTTTGTTCATCTGAAAAAAATTAAACGGACCAATATTATGACACAGGATGTACATTTATTATTATTATTATTATTATTATTATTATTATTATTATTATGGTAAATGTGTGTATATATTTGAAACTAGAGGATATTTTAACTCCATATTTACTTTGACCATCAGGTAAACAAGACCAAAGCTTCCCTTTGTCACAGTCTTTATTACATTCCCTCCATCTGTGAATGAAGTCAGTCAGATCTTTGATCTTTTCTCTCAATCACTACAGATGGACCTGAATTACACACAAGTGCTGACAAACACCACAAACCCAAACCCAGCCGGATGGAGCTTGTGGCGCAACACTGCCATCTAGTGGGTGAAGAACACTGAAGAACGTGATGAGAAGGTGGTGAGAACGTTAGCAGGAGTGGAATAAATCTGCATTTAGCAGATTAAATCTATTGTACATTTCTGAGCTGCTTCATGCTGCACTTCTCTGGCTCGTTTTCATGGGTCTTGTTTCTTCTCCCTCAGCTCATGTGCTCCATCCAAACAATTTAATCATTAGTAAAATATTCTGCTGGACAGAAAGTCTCTCTCTAAACTGTCTCCACGGGGTGCGCTTTTATACGAGCTGGGGAAGAAACTACTCTAGTTCTAAGTGCCAGATCCTAAAAGAAAGCATGTTTGGATGAAATACGAGTGAATGCTTCTGTAATACTCGAGAGGATTCCGTCTGTCGGTCCCAGACCCCAGTGAGCCTCAGATACACAGAGTTTAGTGATCGGTGTAGACGATCCGTTAGAGGAGACGATAGCAGGGAAGTGTGGAGAAGAATCAGGTTTGTTTGGCACTAAACTGTGCTTCAGTCTTTAGTGCTGATGCTGAAGGTTATTATAATGATGATTATTAAGCTCAGCCATGGAGGATCCTGATGTTAGCAAAGCCAGTTGTTCAAACATGTTAGCCAGGTTTCCACATAGATTTAATCTCCACCGAACAGCTTTAGATCAAAGACAGATTCTTTATAAACACTGAAGCTATGAATTTAGCTTCGTCACTCAGTACTGATGTGATCACGTAAGCCTGTGTGTGTAAATCATCTTCACACCTACAGAGTCTCTGCTGGTTAGCTGAACTGTGTGGATGTGTGATGTTCTGTGATACAGCGACATTCCTTCCACGTTCCCAGGATTGACTTCGGATTAAACGCCACCGTGGGCAGGATTAAAGCTGGAAGCACCCTATAAAATTTCAGTCTTAAATTTCTAACAATGTTGTGTTTATTATTGAAGTGTTTAATGCACTAGACAGAAAACAACGGTCTTAATCCTTCGGCCCTTAAACCGAATGTGCTTGTGTGTTTGAGTGGGGAAAAAAAAAACCCCCAAACGAAGCTCTAAACACTTTCCTTAACACTCACACCCTTCAAGAGCAAACTGCTTTTTAAATAAGAACAGAGCTGAAAAACACTTCCTTGTTATCTTTTATACCTAAGAAAATGTACCCTTCTGACATCACATGTTCAACCCATTTATTTTTTATTTTGGAAACATGGCCTGTGAAACAGCACAAGTGTAACACTCAACCATCGTTTAACTGACTTTTCACAGAAGAGATAAAAACCATCAGACTCTCCTAGACGTAAAAAAAAAAAACAAACAAACAAAAAAAAAACGCTCTCGGCCGTGTGAGAGACAAACAGAGCAAAGCGCAAACCTGAAGCTTTTACTGGAGTGAAGTGTGAAAGTGTGAAAGCGTACACTCGTGCAAAGTTCTCACCAAAAAATAAATGATTATGATTATGGTCAAGTTTCGACAAAATTAGTAAAGAAAAATAACCAATAGAGGTTTATGTTCGTGCCGAAATAAGAGCCGTGGCTTTTGATTTGAAATTAAATGATCCTGTTTCCATGGTTTCGGCCGTTCCATCATTTACACGTGTAAATAAACGCTGGGGGAAAATACATTTTTTTGGTGTGTAAGAATGTGTGTTTAAAATAAACTCCACACACACACACACACACACACACACACACACACACACACACACACACACACACACACACACACCACACGTCCCGAACTAATCACGGCTCGTCTCAGACTCGCTGCCTGACAACATGCTGAGCACAGCAGAAAAAAGCAGCTGTGTTCTGTAGAAAGCTGTGTGCTGTAATAAAGGAGAAACAAATGGGATTCGATTACAGAATTGTTCACTATTTATATTTATACATATATAAAAATGCCTCTGGTCCACTTTCAGCCGTTTAGAGAGCCGTTTAATTTTGTTCATTAGTCTAAACAAGAAAAAAATACAAATAAGTCGCTTTTGAAATGATAAAACTAAAGACTGGACAAGCAACTGGTCTAAAAGTAAACAGGGCTGAGAGAGAGAGAGAGAGAGAGAGAGAGAGAGAGAGAGAGAGAGAGAGAGAGAGAGAGAGAGAGAGAGAGAGAGAGAGAGACAGAGAGAGAGAGAGAGAGAGAGAGAGAGAGAGAGAGACAGAGAGACAGAGGGAGGGAGAGAGAGAGACAGAGGGAGAGAGAGAGAGACAGAGAGAGAGACAGAGAGACAGAGGGAGGGAGGGAGAGAGAGAGAGACAGAGAGAGACATGGGGGAGGGGGGGCGAGAGAACAACTGTGGACCACATCTGGCAGATGTTTAGAGGGAATGTGCTAAATTTGTGAGGAGCTTCTTGACTTGGCCGGATCATGGCCTGGTCTGCGCACTTTGTTTCAAAGTGGCTGTTGGTTAAGATTAAAAGTGTGTGTTTGTGCGTCGTTTGTCCTGTAAAGAAAGTTCAGAATACGGAGATGAGAGCGAACACTCCATAGAGCAGAGCGCAGGGGTAAGCAACCAGCAGCTGCTGGCCATCCATCATCAGAGCAGAGATGAAGATCTTCGAGGCAGAAAAGCTGCACCAGCCGATGATGGCAGCCGTTAATACGATCCCCAGCAAGCCTCTGAAATCCACACAGGGACACCGGAGTAGATTAGACACTCCTAGATTAGACATTTCTCTTTTCATACAAACATTTTACACACAAACGCAAGGCTTTAAACACACATCGCTGAACGAAAGGCTAATCGGAGGCTTTAATAAAGACGAGTGATTCTGTACGTCTGAGAACTGAGATGTATCTCACACTGCACACTGGACAGGAGAAATGTTTACACACAGGTAATAAACTGTTAATAACCTGACTGAGAGCTCAATCAGAAGTAAGCACACACTCCATAAGGATACGGTAACGGTGAGATGTTACATGACGTTACTCACTGTAAGGAGAAGAGCACACCAAAGCTGGAGAGGAGAATCATGGGTAGCAGACAGTAGCCCAGGACGCTGGCTACACAGCCGAAGGAGACACCGGTCATGCTCATGAGGTTCAGGAGGCAGTACATACCCAGGCAGCCGATGGCGCTAATCCCGTAAACGTAGCCGAACTGGATCTTACCCGTCTACACACACACACACACACACACACAGCTAAATAATGATGCCGCTGCTAGATTTACATTTCCGGCATTTTGCAGACTTCCTTAATTCAGAGTGACTTACAATTTTCTCATTTATACAACTGAGCAATTGAGGGTTAAGAGCCTTGCTCAGGGGCCCAGCAGTGGCAGCTTGGGGGTACTGGGATTCAAACCGTTAACCTAGTCCAGCACCTTAACCACCGAGCTACCACTTCCCTCTGCTACATGGCTAGTACTAGTTTACAACAAGCCTGTGAACTAAAACAATCAGGATCTCTCCGGTGTAAGAGTTGACACTTACGAGCAGCAGCGTAGCCCCGAAGGCCAGGCAGAACACCATGGGACCAGTCAGATCAGTTTCATTCATAATGCTGCCATCTGCTGCCTTCATAGGGTGCAGCACCGTCAGCGTCTTCTGCCAGATGTGGTCAAAATTGATTCCCAACTCTGCAAAGAGCAAAGATGATCAAAAAATCTAACCTGAAGTCACAGAAAACCTGTCATGCTGAAACTCTACTGTCTCTATGACTTCATTCTCCCACTTTCACATCATCAGTGATTATCGCCTGTAAAACAACACTGTGTGTGTGTGCGTGTGTATGCGTGTGTGTGCATGTGTGTGCGCGCATGTGCATGTGCGTGCATGTGTGTGCGT